>NC_083728.1:47399010-47702040 GCF_028564815.1 Eubalaena glacialis | reverse complement strand
TATAGACTATGAAGATGCCTTGAGAAGTTCTAAGAGGAGGAAAAATGTTAGTCATTCCTATACAGTAGCTACGGAGAAAGATAGTTTTATAAATAGGCTAGAATATATGGGTGGAAGCGTGCGTAAGTTATTTGTCCAAGCCCTAGAAAGTCCATTAAGTGAAATGAAAACAAAGAGTTAGGTAATAAACCTTAAAGGAGCATTGTTTTAACATCAGTAGTAGCCTTATTAAAATATACATCAATTTTAATTTTGCTTCAGTTAGAAAAGGCAAAAGCCCTTGTCTCATATATGCCTAGTGGGGTATAAGACCACTCCTCGTCAGCAATTGTCAAATCATTTGTTTAAATACCGTTTCTCCACATTCAACTCCCCATCTTCCTGCGTAAGAATAACGTTTCCTGAGAACAGAATTTAGTGATATATGCCCCTAAGAGAGCCACGGAGCCCCTGGAGCTCATTAATCCCGCCACCTTTTGTGAGATGCGGGCCTGAAATGGTTGGAGCTCACTTTAAACCGGACTGAATTTCAAAGCAAAGGGCTCTGAGGTGGCAAACAGCTCATTAATTCAGAGTGTAATTCAGTGGCAGAAGAATTGTTTTAAACGCACAATCTAAAACTATTTAAATTCACATTATAATTATAAGCAAAAAGTATGCACTTCAAATTTTAAGTCTGGATATGTAATCTACCGATAAAACTAATGAACAGAAATTTTAAAAAAGAGGGGACTGTCATCTTACCAAGAAATGCTAATCAACCTGCTTTTTGAAGTGTGCTTCATTTGCATCACAAGCATTATTATGAAAATTCAACATTATGCTTCTGTATATTGCATTGTACTGCTCTGCTGAACATCCAAAAAAGCAGGCAACACTTCCTCAAAGTGAATAAAAATGGAATAAAAAATCATGATCAAAGATAACTTCAATTCTCTGTTAATTTTTCCTTAATTCCACTCCTGGGATAAGAAGTCCTATTCATAAGTTTTCTTTCCTGTAACAAATTCTCCAGCAACGTTATGGTCCCTAAATATATTCCCAAATGTAATGCATGCATAAATAAACATGAATCAAATTTGCATAGCCTCTACCATAAATATGGCAGCACGTTCATAAACTCATTAGAGTTCCCTGTGAGGAAAACTCATTACACTCCCATTAGAACATGGGAATTAACTTTATAAAATTAATGTTACAGAAGTAGTTTTACTCTTTTTTTAAAAGTAACCAATAACAAATGATTCACCAGTGCTTTCTTTGTATATTTCTTTTGTCTAAAAATTAAAAAATAATTTTGCTTTCAGCATTGTGCATGGTGAAAAATTATAAATAGATACTGTCTAATGCATCTGTGATTATATACCAGTTTCTTTATTTTCTATAAATTTAAAGCATTATTTTCCTAAAAAACTGAGATAAGAAAATCAAGCATGGAAAGTTTTAATTATCGCTGTTAATTATTTTAGCTGAAGAATGTGCCAAATGGTAATAAACACCTTATAAACTGAAATTAAGTTTAATTAAAAATTTAAATGCTGAAAAATTACATGTTGAAAGGTGATGTGCAATTTCTTTTTTCCCAGAAAGTGTAAAGTATATACACTAAGACAATAGGTACTTAGTTTTTTAAAAAGTTAACATGTAGGCGGCTTCCCTGGTGGCGCAGTGGTTGAGAGTCTGCCTGCCAATGCAGGGAACACGGGTTCGAGCCCTGGTCTGGGAGGATCCCGCATGCCGCGGAGCGGCTGGGCCCGTGAGTCACAGTTACTGAGCCTGCGCGTCTGGAGCCTGCGCTCCGCAACGGGAGAGGCAGCGATGGTGAGAGGTCCGCGCACCGCGATGAAGAGTGGCCCCCACTTGCCGCGGCTGGAGAGAGCCCTCGCACAGAGACGAGGACCCAACACAGCCATAAATAAATAAATAAATAAATAAAAAGTTAACATGTAAAGCCATTTTTTTCATAAATTGATTTTATCCACAAAACTTTTGTATATTTGTAATTAGAAGTCTAATGATATTACATTATATTTTGACTACATCAAAAATATTTTGTGGCACTTCCTAGTTGAAATAAATATCAGCCATAGACCACTTACATGTATTAAGAGAAAAAAAAAAAAAAAACACAAGTGTAAGAGCAAGGCTTAGACTGAGAAAAACAAAAACTGTTTCAGTAATAACCATTGCTGTGAAATTCTCAGGTTCTCAGTCAATTACTGGGTGACAAGTGTCTCTGTTATTATTATTCCTGAAAAAGGCCATTTGAGGGGAAGGAGCATTTAATAGCCCAAAAGTCAACCAAATCTTACTGATCGTGACTCATTTCTATAGCAAACCTCTATTACTTCTCTGACAGATCAAATTAAATTCTGCTTGGGGAAGGGATGGGACACTCCTCTTGGTTGAAGCAATGCTGTAATTTTTATTCCTGCTGAGTAAATAGCCTCAAGTCAAACTACTTGCCCTGACTAACGATCAAACATATCCAAGAATTCTGTACAAGAAATGCATTCGTCTCTCCTTTGAAGTGCATTGCTGGGAGAGTAATTGAGTTTGCTGGAGATTTTCCTTAGAACTGCAAAATAAATTTCTTGGCTAAGCATATAATCAAGCTACCGATTTTCTTTTTTTATTAAATATCTTCTTGTAAGAGGGTGGACACTGAATAAACATGTGCCTCAAAGGAATGTCAGAATGATACACTACTGTCTCTTTGCTGACAGGAAAATTCTCAGCAGTGTTAGGTTAAAAAATTCCATCAGAAGAAACATTTCATTCAGTCATATAATCCCCTCTAGAAATACAAATGTGCCTCCTATATATTAATATCATTATGACTAGGCAGTCAAGAATATACAAAGATGAATATGACATAGAACTTGTCCTCAAAGAACTTACAAACTAGCAGGATAGGTATTATAGAAATAATTTTTTTTAAAACTATACAAGAATAACCATCAAGTCGGGATGGGAAAAGGCTATCATAAGAATGCCACAAAATAAATGCCACAGGGCATCTGATGAGAAAGAGCTTACTTTTGGTGAAGATGGTTAGCAGAGGCTGTTTGGTGATCATTAATATTATGTGAGCTAGGTATGCAAGAATGGATAGGATTTCAACAGGTAGGTGGTGGCTGAGGAGGCTTTTTAGGCCAGGGACAAAGGCAGAGAGGTAGGCTCTGTCTAGGAATGGAGAATAGTTCAAAATGACCGAAATACTAGAGAGAGAAGATAGAAGGTAAGTTTAAGGAGGCAGACATAGCCAGAACATGCAGAACTTGAATGCAGATATCATTCATGGGGAGTGCATTGGGAGCTTCGGAAGTCCCTTCTTCTTCTGTTGATATTCCAGAAGGAATATTCTACTGTTCCTTTTGACAGTTAGTTGTCTTGGGCTGACTTTAAACACAGTAATCATAAGGACCGGTTTGCCTGGGAATGTCTGTTTATACTTCTCTTCTTGAGAAAAAGGTGCATCCCTTTTGTCTGGACGTATATAAATTTAGACTAAAGTGGAAAAAAAAAAATGGAAACAGGATCCAGTCAGGGCAGTTAGAGTCCTAAGGAGCTGTCCTTCAATCAACCTTTCTGAGCCAGACCTTTGCCTCCCAGACAACTGAGATTTGGGAGAAAAATACATTATACTACCACGAAGAGAGTATGGAATATCGAGAGCCTCAGACCATGGCAGGAGTGCCATTTTTAGCTCCCAGTGCCAGAACAACTCATAATCAAAGTGAGTGAACCATGAAGAAGAAAGCTAGGATGGTCTCAGAATTAGCACTGAGGTCTCCATGCAGTGGAGGAAGTATAAGAGGTAAAGTGAATGCCCGGGGGCAGGATAGCTTGGTGATGTGGCAGTGGTGGCCTTGGTAGTACCTGTAGCCCTACATAATCATGGAGTGCCTGAGGTTTGAAGACTGCGTGCGGCTGAAAGCATCGAAACATAGTGCTATAGGTTACGACTGACAGAAAGACAACTACCAGGGAGAATGGGAGAGAGTATGTACAGACCAGAATACGCATAAAGAGTCCAGTAAAGGAGTTAATGAGAATGAGCAAATAAGAGCCAGCCCAGGCTAAATAGAAGAACCTGATTGGTAGCCCCTTTGAAATGTTCCGAAGAGAACAAAAAGAGTCAGAAAGAAAAGAGGTGAAACATGGCTAGACCATATTTACCAACTGCCTTTGTCTAAAGGAAATGCTAAGCAAATCTAAACACCTGTAGCAGACTTAAAGAGTGTGTCTAGATTAGTTCTGGGTCTACCAACAGAACAGATTTAATACACCTGCCTTGCCCAAATTGTGGAAAAGGAGAAAGGAAAGAAAGAAGTTACATCAATGATCTACAATTTGTGTGTGTGTGTGCGTGTATTCTTTTAGTAAAATGTATTTTGAGCACACCCTAATATATGTATATTTATTCATCAATTATATCTATGTACTAATACATTGGTAAATTATATATGTTATGAAATATACACAAACATACAAATTTAGAAGGATGAGAAAAATAAATTTAAAGAGAAGTTCTAATATTTCCTTTAGAGGCCAATAAGTTAAGCAATTGCTTTCTCTCCCAACCATAAGGCAATGAGCTTCGATTTTTATATTCTGTAGGCAGTAAAAAAACAAGGAAAGTTTAGAACATGATATGAGATGATCAGATAGTTGTTTTAGGAAAATTTAGCAAGGGGATCAGAGTTGGGATGGTAAAAGGGGAGCTAAGACTGGTAGACCAGAAGCCAGAGAGAAGGCCACATTGACAGTCATGGTATGAAATGATAAAGGCCTGGATTTACGTGTTGATGGTACAAATGGAGAGAGGTGGGCACACACACTCTGGCCATTGAATTTTACAGGAAACAACCACACAGGTGCCCTCCCGTGAAGACAGGCAATGCAGCCCAAATTTGGCTGCAGACATATCTCCTGGAGATGCTCCTGGAGTTCATCTCCTCTCATCATCTGCTCTGATTGGATGTTGAACTCCTGCTTCACTGGAGAGATGTTAGCATATTATAGATAACATTTCAAGTGATAACGATTTCTTGTTTCTGAGAGAAATTATTAATCCAAAAACAAAATAATTCTGGAGATAGAAAAAGATCAATTTGGAGAGCCAAAGTGTTTCCAAAATGTCTCAAGAATTGTAGGGTGTCATTTTCTACTTTAATTGCACACAAATATCTGGTCTGATTCTAAAAATCTGTCAACGCCATCTTTAAAGCTACTATATCTGCCTTGGTAGTAAAGCATTAAAAAGAATAACAACATACATTTTACACTTTCCTAGGTGTACTGTAAACAGAACAAAAAAGAATACCACCAAATTGAAAAGAAAAAAACAAAGACAGGTCTCAATTTTAAGAAGATACTTCTAAATGCGAGTGTTTCGGTGAAATGCCCAGAGCTCATGATTCCTGCTCTGCAGAGATTATAAGAAAGGTACTTATCAAAAGAAAACTAATAGAATGTCTTAATGTCTAGGGGGAAAAATGACATCATTTCTATTCTGTAAAACTCCACCCAGGGGATATATGTATACATATAGCTGATTCATATAGCAGAAACTAACACAACATTGTAAACCAATTATACTCCAATAAAGATGTTAAAAAAAAAAAACTCCACCCAAAGGGAAAGTCTTAAAATCAACCTTGGTGTAAGTAATACCGAGATCGTAGAATATTTCTTGATTGCCTAGAAAATGCAATTTCTTTCATGGTGTTTTACTATAAGTGGCAGGTAATAAGACAAAATTCAAGTTTACTTATAATCATTCCATTTCAACTTTCATTTATTACACTGTATTACAGTAACTGCTTTGATGAGGAATGGTAGAGCTGAAATTCAATAGAACATCAAGACACTTCTATCTGATCACCTAAGAAAGCTGTATTATACTGTCACTCAAATATATTATATGTGGCAAGGGCTGCCTTTTTTTTTAAACTTCTACTGGAAAGGTAAATATCACGTGATTTCCAATACTTTAAGCTTGGTATTGAAAGCTAGGGGAAATATTTCAAAGACCCATAATTTCTTTGTTTTTTTTCATGACAGTGAAGATGGTAGGGGTTTCCCTTTGCCCTCACATCAGTGGAAAGTTCCCATTAGAAAACATTACAAAGAAATTAGTTCATTCACTCAATCTACATTAATAAGGGAATTTCTCAATCAAAACCTCTGGTTTGATTGTTAGAGGAGGTCTCAAAGGAATGCCTATATAATTTCTTCATTATCTGTGCGATAAAGTTATCCTATAGAAAATTGGTCATTTAGCTATAACCAATTCTCTGTTTTCACAGTTGTTTTGATGTATGGAGATTTCAATGGAAATGTTTCTAATATTGGTCAAAGGAAAATATTTAGAGTATAAACAGTAGAGAAAACAAAATTAAACTAATATTTGTTAAATATTTTTGAAAACGTTTAGAGTCATTCATGGTTTTGGCCTAAAATTTACAAGTGAATTTTTTGAAATAATATCACAAGATTTTATTTCATGCAGTAAAAGAAGTGAAACACCACTACAGAACAACTGATGAAGACAAATCACCCTGGCTTATTTCAAAGTGCAGTGTCGTCGCACGAGCCTTGCACTCTTTAAGCTGCGTTCCATTCTTCATTCTGAAACCTATCAGAATCATGATAAAAATAGTATGGGAAAACCTGTGATGAGCTCTTACATAAGAGCAAAAACCAGAGTTAAGTGAGAAAGGTTTCTTAAGCTTCCAAAATGACCTTCCTTTGAAAGAACCTGTCAACCTTTCCAGTGATGGAACATCAATATTTTTAGGGCCAGTTTAACTCAATCTTCCTTTCTTTCTTTTAGTTTTAACGTATGTAGTTCTGCCTGATAAGAGAACTGACTACAGGCCTCCCCAGTCTCCCTGGACACAAATAAGTACACAGAGAGGAAACGTCCAGAAAAAAAAAAAAAATGGTAGGGCGTTAAGTATAAAGCTTGGTCATTTGACCATTTCAGGAAGCTAGTTTGAAATGGAGATTCTAAGAGACATTTTACATCCCATTTTCCTCAAATCATGAGCCTTCCAGAAGCAGGTAGAGGGATGAGTAACAGACATTCCTGAGAAGAAATGGGGAGGGAAGAAACATTTTCACCATTTTCACTATCCCCTTCAATCTGAGGAAACAGAGAACACCGGATGTGTGGTAGTTTGGAGATTCATCAATTGGATATTGAAAATTTCTGATAAACCCTTATCACAATTTTAGAAAATTGTTTATAACTATAATCAAAACTCAGCAGTGGAAGAAAAACTTTTCTAATACAAAAAAAACCACAAAAAACCAAAAACCCACATAAAACAAACAAACAAAAAACAGTTCTCCTCCTTTCACTATGGATTGTACCAAAATACTGGCCCTCTGATGACTGCCCACCAGCAGCATTTTAAACAGCCAAGGCCTCTAAGTCACTGTCAATTCTGGGGACATGCTCACAGATCACTTCAAGAGACTACAGAAAAAATTACTTAAGGACCAATTCTGAGTCCCATCAGGCCATGATAAACATTATTTTATGGGAAGTGGGGAACCTCAAGTGACCCAATCCATATAATTCACATGTGTGTGTCAACTGGAGATGGGCCGACAGCCATTACAAGATCATATTGCTTTGTCTTACATGCTGGCATTCCAGAGGCAATGTAACTTAAGACGCAAGCTGGTTTTCGAATGTCTACAAAGTACTCCGCTAAATCAAATTCTTACATGCTATCTCTCATTCCATCAGACTCCTGTTTTAAAGTATTAGGAAGCCAAAAGGAGTTTAAAATCACAAAGGGAAATGCAAATCAATCTACAACAAATCATTTAACACGTGCCCTGGAAGAGAATTTTATTGCTACTGCCATTAACAATTTGCTTATCACTGACACTATCCTCTTTATGGATGATAGGTGGTTACCCCCCTCACAACTTAGGGTGACATAGAGGAAAAAGTAGCCCAAACAATCCCCACATCACTTCAAGGAAAAATGCATTGAAATGACTAACCTTTCCCAAGGTCATCAGGCCAAGGGATGGGTTCTTCTGTTTCAAGATAGCTTACCTCCTGACCCACAGCATATGGTTTCTATTACTGCTAGACCATGACCACAAAGACATTTCAAATCCCTGTGAAAAATGTGATTCTACGTCTCCTGCTCAGTTGTATGTCATAGAGGACAGTTGAAGTTCTGGCAGATGAGGGGGAGGGGAAAGGGCGGCAGTGGGATATAATCCATGCCATACCTTTACATGATATGACTAGGTTTGTAATAGAAACCTTCTCACTTCTGGTTTCTCTCTTTTATCTTACAAACCACTTAGTGCTCATAAGGGACAGTGAACACCCTTCAGTGTATCATGTTTAAGCTCTCCAGAGATGTGAAACATCTTTATCAAGGGTGACAGCTCTGCCATTCACTAATTTGCTTTTCAAATTCTTTTTTTAAGGGAGATAAAAGTAAATTTATGCTATTTAATCTGCATTAACACAGCAAACAATATTCTGTCTGTGATGATTAAACAATGTTTCTGAAATTATTTTGAATAGATATTTACTTGTAGGTGTTACAGTTGCCCCAGAACATTAATAATGAGGACGAGAATTAGTCAACTAATACAAGATATTCCACAAGGCACCGTTAATCCATTCAGATTAGTCAGACTTTCAATATGAACATAATAATGTTCTGCCTTATTAGGTTTCACAAATGATGTTTCCTCAGTTTTTAATAAAACATAAAATGTAGAACTATTGTCTGGTCTTGTAAAAGAATTTTATACATTTAATTATGAGTTTCTAGCATACCCTAATTTTATAGTAGCTGATTTACAACATCTCTCTGGGCACGGATTTTAATGGTTCCTGACAAAAGAGATGGGCAAAAGATTACACACACACACACACGCACACATACACAAATATGAGCAAATAACTCAAACAAGATATTTGCTTTGCAGTGAAATCCCATCAAGTAGGAAAAAAAAAGCTTTGACCATTTTCCTAATTTTATCTTTATTAATTATTTTTGTCCCACGGTATTAACTTAGCGCTTTTTTAGTGTGTCCTTTTCATTTGTTTGCTTGTTTGTTTTGGCCGTGCTCTATAGTCTTTATTTTTCCTTCCGGGGTTAGTTCTTTCTTTGTGATCATTTTGGATGGAATGTTTCATGGAAACAACAAGAACAACACTCTGACAACTCCCCATGGAGCCTGAATGTGTCTAGATGGAAATAATACTTTAGTATATGCAAAACACTAATCAAATTAAATTCCCTGGTTGAGCAGGATATAGGGAAATCCATCGATACCGTGTTTCCTATGTAAAGCACGAGAAATTGTCATATCAAAAAATGCTAATTAGTGGAAAAAACTGATCCAAATGATTGTTTTATTGAGTTGACTGGTCAATTCCATTAAGAAGTGGTTTCTCTTATTCAGGTACCCTTTTGTAATATTATATCAGACACTTGATCTTGGGAATTATAAAGGCAGGGGTTTTCAACTAGTTAAGGCCAGTAATTTACAAAGAAATGCAATTACTGATAGGAAACACATTTCCAAGGCTTTGTTACATATCCATTCACACTGCAATTTGTTAAATAACAAGAATACAAAAAACTTGAGCTGTGTTTGTCTTCAAGGATATACTCAGCTATCATTATCCTCACTGGGGGCTCCTAAGCACATCTGAATTTTTCCATTGCTGTGGTAAGCATATTTGTTAATTATATAACAATTTCTGTCTGTTAGACAATCAAAAATGTCCTAATGGTAAGCCTCTGTCTTGATGAAGAAATTCACACATGGCCTGTTCTGTGGTCCTTGGGAAGACAAAGTTCATTTTGAAAATCTAATTTTATTTTCTAGATATTATGCATATATAATAAACACTTTCCACTTTAGTCTTCAGGAATCAATAATGAATAAAAATGAAAAATTAATCTACCTTTAATTTACAGACCAATCCATCACACCTTTCTAATTAACCACATGATTTCTATTTCCTCTTATCACTTTGAAAAACTTTTATGAACTCTCTGAAGCACACCTGCTTTTTTTTTTACAATCTATTTTCATTCATTCTTTCATCAAGTATTTCTGGATTATCTAATATTTGTTATCAATCATCCTGTGTACAGACATGTTTTTGAAGGAAGAAAATTCTCAGTCCCTATGCATATTTCTGCCAAACTGATTCATTCAACTTGGTATTCTGTTTCCTGGTCCATCATCACCAAAAGTTAGGAGATAGCTCTAAAAGTTTGATTTCCTATTAACAACCCTTTACAGACCTCTTACCCATAAATTAATCCTTAGGATGCAAGTAGAAGAGGGTTCATGTAGTCAGTTCTGTCTTCTAGAATTTGCTTAAATAGTATGGGCAACCTGTGGATGGCATCTATAATTTTATACATTTCAATTATAACCCTTCAGACTCGCTGCTATTTTAAGATTAAAGAATACTGGCTTCATAGACAGTACTCATTCATTTGAGTACTGAAGAGTAATGAACAGTACATAGAGTAATAAGGGGAGAACTCTCTATTAGCCTTGATCTCCTTTGGGGCCTCTGTGTAGATCCCTTTTTGTCTTTACCTTTTTGGAAGTACAACCAGCTGGACCATACCCAGCATCCCTCCCTGAGTTATCCTGAGGATAGCTTCTATCCTGAGGATAGCAATGGAGGATATTTCCTGAGGATAGAAATGGAGGAAACTGGGACATTGGGATTTTAAGCAATTTGTGCTGCAGGACACTGATCTCTCAATATGCTTCAATGTAAACTATTCCCAGGCCATAATTTCGGGAAACTCAGCATACACTTCATATTATCAAACTGAAAGACTCTGATATGCACTGCAGTAACATTTAAATAACCTAACTCTGTTTAACCTACCATTTCCTAAATATTTTGGAGTTGGAAACCTTCAGTCTTTTGTGTGTTTATTGATTTGGGGAGCTTTTCTCTTTGTTTGTTTTTGTTTTTTGGTCTAATAACTATGAGCAATCCACCTTTTGGGGAATTCTGCTATTAATATATTCATTTGAGGATCTAAGTGTGTATAGCAAAAATAGAAATAGAAAAGCCCATGGTAAAATCTTTCATTGTAGGTTGTTATTTGACATATTAACATTTTCCTGAAGAAGCAATGCAAGGGAAAGGCTACCCAAAGGCATATAGTACTTAGCTCCAAGTAATGCCAAGATCTTATGTGTGATGGGGCCTAGCACAGTGTCTGGCATGTACTAAGAAATAGGTAAAAAAAGATTAAAATAGAATTGAAATGGCCAGTGGCTTCTTCAGTTCCAGTTTCTAAGAGGATGGCACAATGCCCCCTCCTAGAGCAATGGCAGTAAATTACTCTGCTCCAGTATCTGAGCAGGTGACAACGGACTCAGTGACACACTGACCTTGGACCCCTGCGACCAGGTTGGTTCACCTGACTCAGTTCCATAGGGACTAAGCTCCTACGTTATTCCCTCTGCTGTTTCCCTCACCTTCATTTGGGCTTTTAAAACCTGGATTTCTGGATCTTGTTCCCAATGAAGCAAGAACTGAATTCCAGACCTTACATATCAGTTTCCCAATGGTTGAGCCCAGATGAGGGCTACCAAACTTCCATGATGCCCGTGTTTCTCTAAACAGGATACTTCAGTTGGCTTAGATCTTACTGTCTATCTGCCCAATACAGAATCCTGGATTCACCTTGGATTGGTTGTTAACTCATCTTTCACGTGTTCTTTCATTTATGAGCAGAACTCCTGTTTCAAATGCATGCCTTCCTGTGTCCACCTTATCTTATACCCTGATTCCTGAACCTTTCCACACAGAATGGTCTGGAGTTCTAAGCCTCTCTTTTCCCTCATGTGTCCAAAGCCCAAGTAATAAATAAAAAAAGATGGTGGGAGAACCAACAGTACCAAGGACTTGATAGAGTTTAGATAAAATTGTTGTTATAAAGGAGTTTATGCACATACAACAGCAAAACTGAATTCAACAAATCATCTATTTAGTTCTATTTTACCATAGTAAGGGGAGAGTCAGCTTTAACAAACCCATCTCTCTTTGTTAATCATTCACTCACTCAAATAAGTATGTATTCTCATAGACACACAACTAGTCAATGCACGGAGCAGAATCATTAAAGCACATTTAAAATTTGTGCCTCCCTAATGTCTATTACCCTAAATCCACTGAGCTTTAACAATGACTAATACAATCCAGAAGACAGTAGAATAAAGTTATTTCAACCAATGATTCTGGTTGTTCATGAGTAGACATTGTAGTACTAAAGATTTTGCCACTATTAAAATGTCCTAAAATATTCTGAGGTATCTTAAAATGTTTAAATACATACAATAAATACATAGAATGAAGAAACTTAATAACCTATATCTCCAACATACACTTAACTGGTCCCTTCTGATTTTAATTCTTCCCTTACACTGAATCTGCAGTGATGGGGACCCCTGATATGTACCAATCGGAATCATTTACCCACTACTGTTGTCAAACATCATTTTACGTGATTGAATTGCTTCATGACGAAGCACAATCTGCCCTCCCTCTAAGGGTATGAAAACATTACTCACACTACTCTAGAAGCTGGTCATGCTAAATATTTCCTATCAATATATCTCCACTTCTAGTATTCTCTCTGAAATTTGATTCTTCCACCTAAAAAAAAAAAAAAAAACTAGTGGCAAGGGTAAAGGTCACAAGTCAGCATTTCTTCTTAAAATATCTCCATTTAAATGCAAATTTTGGCCTTTATTCCTAACCTTTAAACAGTCATTTCATAGAAATGCAAAAAGTAAGAGTAAATTTTGTGTTTTACTGCAGAGTAGCTCCCTAATGTGTTATTTACCTTCATGTATGCTGTATTTACCCTATATTTTTAAAGCTTGATAGATTTCTTTAGGGACAAGTAGTATTTTCTCAGAAAATTCAATTTTTAAAAATTTGAATATGAATAGAATGGTTTATAGCTAACTTTAAGAAAATAGAGCCTCATCATTTTTTATAATTCGAATCACTAGAAGTTGCTACACTTTTTTCATCATACTATTTTTATTTAGCCTATGCAATTTACAAAGCTATGGCATTCATTAGTGACAAATAAGTTGAAGTAGTTTTTATTATTGTTGAAACTAACTTAAATACACTTCTATGAAAATAAAAATGTAAAGCAATAGCATTTTCTACTTGCATTTCAAAATGTAATAATTGAAAACACTGTAAAATACTACTTAATAATGAGGTGACACTTTTGTCCCGGTGACTAACTTAAAGTAAACTTAAAATGACTAAAGTTTTAAAAGAAACAAAAAAGCTATTCAGAAAATATTAAAAGTTTCAAAGCATTAAATTAATAGAACTTCAGAATTATTACCAGAATTAAATTTTTTACAAAGTGAATTGAGATACAGAATCATAAAAACA
Source organism: Eubalaena glacialis (assembly GCF_028564815.1). Taxonomy (NCBI): domain Eukaryota; kingdom Metazoa; phylum Chordata; class Mammalia; order Artiodactyla; family Balaenidae; genus Eubalaena; species Eubalaena glacialis. The sequence goes on along the minus strand of NC_083728.1, from coordinate 47,688,575 downwards.
GATGTGAATGTACTAAATTGTTGCCTTTTCAGTGCCCTGTAAGGCAACATAAAAGCCATTTTGCACCTCCAGCCGACCCCCTCAGCCTGTCTGTGAGCTGATTTGCTCTGCAGCTGTTGGGGATAGTCTCCTCACACCAAGGCAGTGTTTCTTTCAACTTTTCCTCCTCAGCAATTTCTCTCAAGCCATGGCAGATGTCTTAGCTCCCATACTGGGTGGATTGGAAGTATAAGGTTGTTAATATCCCTCCCCCTAGGTACCTTCACAAATGGAATAGAAGTTAGAGAGCCTCTTAGAACTGTGCTGTCCAAAGGAGTAGTCCCTAGTCAGCCATTATGTGGCTGTTTACATTTAAATTAATTAAAATTAAATAAATTAAAAATCCAATTCTTCAGTCACACTAGTCATATTTCAAATGCTCAATAGTTATATGGGGCTATGATACAGGACAATGTGGACATAGAACACTTCCATCATCAGAAAGTCCTATTGGACAGTGCTGTTTAGAGGGACACTTCTGTTTAGAGGGAGGCTATGTCTTCTACATTTTTCTTCAGAAGGTCCCCAGCAGGACTGAGCCTCAGTTGCCCTCAGTGGTAACCAGGTCAAGAACATATCCTTTGTTGGGTTTTGCCCTGTTCTCTAACTTACTCCCTATCTCTTCACTTCTACTTCCTGGGATGGTGACCAAATAAACTATTTGCACCCAAATCCTTGTCTCAGGCTCTGCTTTGTGGGGTATGCAAACCAAGAAAGGTAGCATCTCAACATTTTTGATTCTGCTTTAATTAGAAGAATCCCATGTTTAACCAAGATGCAGACAGGAATAAGATAATTATAATAATTAAATTATATGTTTTCATAGTTCCTCCCCTCCACCCCCCTTCACCTCCTTGAGTTTCATTCCTTTACTAATTCTATAACTACCTGGTCTTCATTGACTTGATCAGGCTGAGGAGGGAACAGGACAGTGTCAGAGGCCAACCAGACAGGCCAAAATATTGTATTTTAAAAGGAAGGGTGGTTGAAGAAATAGAGGGATGGAAAGGAGGGAGGTAGAGAGGAGAAGAGAAGAAGAGCAGGTGGCCTTAGGCATGGAACTCTGGAGAGAGAGATATTTAAATAGGAGGGAGTACTAGGAAGCCTGGATCTACATCTTCTTGTCTGATGCAACTCCCACTACTGCCTTCCAGAAAGACCTTCAGGAAAGATCCACATTAGTTTTCAAGGCTTTTTGGGGTTAGACTTCAACATCTTTCTGTTGTAACACCGGTCTCGAAGGGACCAAGCACAGTCAGGGCGCATCCCCAAGAATAAAACAACTATTCAGTGTGAACCTTACATTTGTACTATAGTACCATGCATTACTTAATGCAAGAAAAACAAAAAAATGAAAACTATGGCAAACACATAACAGCATGACAGTGTGACATTAACAAAGCATCTTTTCCCAAAATTGTGGGAATTAAAATTATCTTAGATGTTTACACGTGTTTAGTTACTGGCAACATACTTGAGGTTTAAAGGGCAACCTAACTTCTGAAATGATTTTCATAAAGTTTAGTATCGTATTAAGTTTATGGCAAACATTACTAAATTTAAGAATTGCCTTAGCAGGTAACTACTAATACTGTTAGTAAGTAGCCCTTGGAACTTTATAAAAATGAAAGTCTATGAAATTGTCCATCGCTTTACCATGTGAGAAGTATCCACCAGTGGGCTTTAAGCCATACTTTGAATATTATTATGGTAGAGCTTTCAGTTTTTCTCCTTTATTTAAGTTTAAGGTAGACTATGAAATTTACAAATGATTATAATAATGTGACTGAAAAGGTAGGTGATTTGATCATTTGTTTGTAAATCAGTGTATTCCTGCTAAACATGTATTTCTCAACTTTGTTATTCAAAGAGTAAAATAGCTTTCAAAGTTCAAAATACATTATCAACGAAATTGAGACACTGATAAGTAAAGACATATACATTAACTTGTACACTCCCCACAGAAATCTCCCACACAGAAATACCAAGTTTCAGTTAACTGCATTTTATCACTTTTTTGGGGGAGTGGGTGGGGTGAGGGGGAGTAGGAGTGTTGGGAAGTGATTGCCAAAAAACAAGTCCTATATTACACTGATATTCCAACAGAATATCTGAAAACTTTTCTCTAAACTTCTTTTTTTTCCCTGTAAGTCTGGGATTATGCCTCCAATCAGTCACATCAATAAAATTGGAAATATTTACCAAAAAAATGGTAAATTCGCCCTTTCATGAATACATTCATTCACTCACTCACGACATCTATTAAGGATGTAATTGTGTCAGCCACTGTGCTAGATGGTAGAAATCTAGAGAAGTTAATTTAACCAACAGATATTTATTGGACACATATTTTTTTGTTAGGCCTTTGGCAGGTGGTGAGCTAAGAGTGGTCACCAGTTCCTTCCACTGAGGAGACACAAGAGTGGGGAGACCAGGTGAGCAGAGGGAGGTTTCCAGCGCTGTAAGACGAAGGCCACCCCAGGGAGGCACGCTCACAACCACCACCCAGAGCAAAATGTGCAGATAAAATAACCAACACCCAGCTCTAACAGTATATACAGAGAAAAGTACTTTGCCACTGGGACTAGGTACAGATAATTTTGGTTCAAATTATTTCTAAAGGAATATTTTTAAAGGATAAATGTATTACTTATGAGGGCATCTCTCTAGCCAGCAAAGCAAAGGCAGGTTGATTTTGGGGGTCCATTGGATAAAAGAAATATTTCTATGGAAAATTTACTGATCCTCAAATGCCTGAAGACAAGTTGTTTTCTGATGTAGGTTAAACAAGTCCTTTCCCTGTGGATCTGGCTATGACAGGCATATGGTAATTCCCTGCCAGTTAATAATTTGACCCTTACTTCAGTCCACCCTTAACTAAATTATTACATTTGAATGTGGTTTCTCTCGATCTGTACACTGGACATTCGATAAATCAATATCTAGATTGCTCATTGATTTTTCTAGTGCTATACGAACATGCAGACATTTCATTCAGTTTAAGGAAATGAAATAGAAATAAAGATTACACTAACATGCTCTTTCTAATAAGTGAAAAACAAACCTGGCGTCACATTCAAATTTGGTATTCAAATGCTTTGTATAAGAATCTAATTTTTTTTAATTTCAATTAAGCAGAAAGATACCATCTTTAAGAAGCTTGCCATGTTTTATATAACACAAAGCTTAAGCACTAAAGTTAAAAAAAAAAAAAAAAAAGGCTCTAAAACCATTGTAGAAGTAAAGAACACAGCAAAATGTTACCTGATTATCATTCCTAGTGGCCCAGCGATCACAGCATGGCCAATTCAAATTTCAGTGATGCCTCTTTAAGCCTTAATGAACTGTAGTGCCCTAATGAGAGGTTTCACTGAATCCTGGTCAACCAAGCATACATTTCACAGAGAAAAGAGAAAACTAGCAACCCACTGCATCTTAAATGGTGATATTTGTATCAACAATGTTTATAGGCCATTTTTTCCTTTGGATTAAAAAAAAAACAAATAGCTATGGTTCTGTGGGACTCATATATAACGGTGTTCATTTAATTTAACATAAAACTCATTTTATGTCATGGAATATTCTGTGTCAATTCATCAATGTTAAGAATTAACTGAACTTTTAGGAAAATAATATTTGCATAGTTTTATATAGTAAGAAGTACAACTTTGAAATACTTAACAAAGAATCAAAGATTTTGTCTACAGAAATTTAATGCTGAGACTAACTAAAAAAAATGATTTTCTGGAAACAAAGATAGTCAGTTCATTCAAAAAACAGTATTGGTTTGTTTCTGGCGAGTTTCTGGCATCATATAAGTCAAACTGTATTCGAAGTCCACACATTTTCGTTCCCCTTCTAGTGACTTTGGTGAGTGTGGACAGAGTGATGGGTAGAATATGCCCAAAGAGAAAAAGTCAGACTTAAAGGCATTACTGTTTACAGTCTAATATGGCGCTCTAAGGTCCTCTCCTTTTTGCTTAAGACCCTCAAAGACGACTGTTAGACAACTGGGAGTGGAACTTCACTTGGCACCAAGTAACCTGAATACATTGCTTGTAGGATAAAACTCCACCTCAGTGATGTGCAACTCTTTAGAGCATGGGCATCACTTTTCCCTTAAAAAAACAGTTCTGGACCATCATGTGTTAATCATTGTACTTGTGAGCAAAAGGAAGAGAAGGGAGTGGAAAGAGACTCTGTAGACTATTTTTTTATTGTCTAACCATAAAATAGAAAAAAACGACCTGACTTAGAATATGCCAAAGCATACCTAGCATTCCCCAGTAGGAATGTAATGTCTAATGGTTGCCAGCATGATGTAACACAGTATATATTACATCCCATGCACAATCTCACCTTTCAAGTGTCAGATATCATTTCTTTAGGGAGGCCTTTCCTGACTTCCCACATTAGATCAGGTTCAAACTCCCTGTAACTTTTCCTTCATAACACAAGTTCCATCCAGAAGGCACTTGTACAATCACTTAGATCAGATTTGCCTCCACTCACTGTGTGGTAAGTTCCAGGAGAGTGACAGGGGTGTCTGTTTCACATCATTGCTGTATCTTGGGCCCAGCACAAAGCCCAGTGAACAGGAAGTACGCAAATGGCTTTGATGGAAGAAATGAAAGACCATGCCATTCAAGTTAGTCCCAAAAGTAAAGTGGAAATCAGGCAATTCCTACACAGGTGTGTTCTAGAGGGTATTTTGGTAATGTGTTTGAAATTTAAACATTCATAACCTTTCACCTTCTTAAAGAGAAGCTGTGTATTCAGGAATGGTCAAAGAAACGTTGTTTATAATCACAATAGCTCAGAATCAACTTAAATTCCAACAGCAGGTAATTAACTAAATAAATTATGGCACACCCTTAAAATGTACCAAAATAGCACAAAATTAGTTGCATGGACTAAGTATACATAAAACACACACAGAAAAACTTTATACATATACATACATTGGAAAATATAGGTGAAAAATTCTGAAGGGCTATCAACTATTAACAGGACTTACCTTTAAGTGGTGAGACTATATGTCATCTTTATTTTCTTCATTATGCTTTCCTATTTTTCCTAAGCTTTAGAATTGACCAACATTAGTTTCATAAAAAATTAAAATTATTAAACTAAAAGGATACCAGGAAGATGGATTATGACAATAACATGGGTAGAGCATAATGTTTCTTGCATATAATCTTTTTTTACTTTATGAGACTATGAAGTCTTCTATATTAGATATTATGTAAAAAAATTAGTTACCTATTTTGAACTACTATTAATACATATTAAAATCTTATTCAAATGCAAATCAGTAAGTAGGCTTGTGAAATTAAATATCTAACCTCCAACACTTTAATAAAGATAACAGTTTCGGAGAGGGACCGCAGCAAGGAGTATGTTCTGGCAACTTTTTATTTTGGCAAGGGAAGTGTGCAAATATAAAAATAAGATGAATTCAAGAATTATTACATTATCTATAGCACAGGGAACTATATTCAATATCCTGTGATAAACCATAATGGAAAATAATATAAAAAGAGAATGTCTATATGTGTACAACTGAGTCTTTTGCTATACAGCAGAGATTGGCACAACCTTGTAAATCAACTATACTTCAATTAAAAAAAAGAATTATTATATTATCTGTAAAATACAATCTCTGAAGTCTCTCAGGGTGCAAAACCTAGGTCAAAAGAAAATTTATAACTTCTTTTCTACAACTGAGGTCAATGGCAAGGGCTTTGGTTTATGACACTGAGGTAATGCTTAAAATCTCAGAGAAGGGCTAATATCTACCTAGAGCTTACTGTGAAGTGAGCCCAGATACCATGTAGAGAAAATGCCCAGGCCAAACGTGGAATTCTGAGCTGCTTTTATTACTGTTGTTGTTATGTGTAGGGATGGGATAGAAAAAAATAATTTGCACGAATCATCAACATAACTGTTGCAACCTCCTACTTAATGCAGTCTGTGTGGAAGGAGACTACCTACTGTGTAGATTGACAAGCAAATCCCAAGGATATCAATAAAGAGTTCAATAAGTCAGTTGATGCCAACTTAATTTTTTAATGTACTTGGAGTAGTCCCCAAGGGCCCCGTGGCTGCCTCAAAGTAGTTCTGTAACAGCAAATGTCACAGCCGTCCAAGGATGTGGGGATGCTAATGTAGCATTCTTCATAAAAGAAAACTGGGTTGCTGCTCCGCCTGACATCATAACAAAGCCATGATGGATGTGCACTCCATGTGTTGAATCGATTTTTGTTAAGTCTGAGCTCTCATACTATTTTATCCTAATGTGCCTAAATAAGCAGTGTTGACTCCTTAATTTACTCGTTTTAACAACAGCAGCTTCCAGGACTCATTAACGTGACGCTGCATTTAGGCTGTCTGCTGAATTTGCTAACCTCAAATGTAAGAAATCTGAATTTTTAAAACTGATAACAGGAGACACCTTCAAGATGGCGAAGGAGTAAGACGTGGAGATCACCTTCCTCCCCACAAATACATCAGAAATACATCTACATGTGGAACAACTCCTACAGAACACCTACTGAACACTGGCAGAAGACCTCAGACTTCCCAAAAGATATATATATTTTTTTCCTTTTTCTCCTTTCGTGAGTGTGTAGGTGTGTGCTTCTTTGTGTGATTTTGTCTGTATAGTTTTGCTTTTACCATGTGTCCTAGGGTCCTGTCTGACTGTTTGTTTTTTTTTTTTTTTTCTTTTTTAATATAGTTTTTAGCTCTTTTTATCATTGGTGGATTTGTTTTGTGGTTTGGTTGATCTCTTCTTTCTTTCTTTTTGATTTTTTCTATTTTTTTATTACTTTTAAATTTTTTATTTTTAATAATTTTTTATTTTCTATTTTAATAACTCTATTTCTTTTTATATCATTCCTTTCTTCCTTTCTTTCTTTCTCCCTTTTCTTCTGAGCCGTGTGGCTGACAGGGTCTTGGTGCTCCAGCCGGGTATCAGGCCTGTGCCTCTGAGGTGGGAGAGCCAACTTCAGGACATTGGTCTACTAGAGATGTCCCAGCTCCACATAATATCAAACGGTGAAAGCTCTCCCAGAGATCTCCATCTCAACGCTAAGACCCAGCCCCACTCAACAACCAGCAAGCTACAGTGCTGGACACCCTATGCCAAACAATTAGCAAGACAGGAACACGACCCCACCCATTAGCAGAGAGGCTGCCTAAAATCATAATACGGTCACAGGCACCCCAAAACACATCACTGGACACAGTCATGCCCACCAGAAAGACAAGATCCAGCCTCATCCACCAGAACACAGGCACTAGTTCCCTCCACCAGGAAGCCTACACAACCCACTGGTCCAACCTTAGCCACTGGAGGCAGACACCAAAAACAATGGGAACTAAGAACCTGCAGCCTGCGAAAAGGAGATCCCAAACACAGTAAGTTAAGCAAAATGAGAAGTCAGAGAAGAACACAGCAGATGAAGGAGCAAGGTAAAAACCCACCAGACCAAACAAATACAGAGGAATTAGGCAGTCTACCTGAAAAAGAATTCAGAGTAATGATAGTAAGGATGATCCAAAATCTTGGAAATAGAATGAAGAAACTACAAGAAACGTTTAACAAGGACCTAGAAGAACTAAAGAGCAAATGAATAATGATGAACAACACAATAAATAAAATGAAAAATTCTCTAGAAGGAATCAATAGCAAGATAACTGAGGCAGAAGAACGGATAAGTGACCTGGAAATAAAATAGTGGAAATAACTACTACAGAGCAGAATAAAGAAAAAAGAATGAAAAGAATTGAGGACAGTCTCAGAAACCTCTGGAACAACATTAAATGCACCAACATTTGAATTATAGGGGTCCCAGAAGAAGAGAAAAAGAAAGAGACTGAGAAAATATTTGAAGAGATTATAGTTGAAAATTTCCCTAATATGGGAAAGGAGATAGTCAATCAAGTCCAAGAAGCAAAGAGAGTCCCAGACAGGATAAATCCAAGGAGAAACATGCCAAGACGCATATTAATCGAACTATCAAAAATTAAATACAAATATGAAAAGCAGCAAGGGAAAAGTAACAAATAACATACAAGGGAATCCCCATAAGGTTAACAGCTGATCTTTCAGCAGAAACTCTGCAAGCCAGAAGGGAGGGGAAGACATATTTAAAGTGATGAAAGGGAAACACCTACAACCAAGATTACTCTAACCAGCAAGGATCTCATTCAGATTCGATGGAGAAATTAAAACCTTTACAGACAAGCAAAAGATAAGAGAATTCAGCACCACCAAACCAGCTTTACAACAAATGCTAAAGGAACTTCTCTAGGTAGGAAACACAAGAGAAGGAAAAGACCTACAATAACAAACCCAAAACAATTAAGAAAATGGTAATACGAACATACATATCGATAATTACCTTAAATGTAAATGGATTAAATGTTCCAACCAAAAGACATAGACTGGCTGAATGGATACAAAAACAAGACCCGTATATATGCTGTCTAAAAGAGACCCATTTCAGACCTCGGGACACATACAGACTGAAAGTGAAGGGATGGAAAAAGATATTCCATGAAAATGGAAATCGAAAGAAAGCTGAAGTAGCAATTCTCATATCAGACAAAAAAGACTTTAAAATACAGACTATTACAAGAGACAAAGAAGGACACTACATAATGACCAAGGGATCAATCCAAGAAGAAGACATAACAATTGTAAATATTTATGCACCCAAAATAGGAGCACCTCAATACATAAGGCAAATGCTAACACCCATAAAAGGGGAAATCGACAGTAACACAATCATAGTAGGGGACTTTAACACCCCATTTTCACCAATGGACAGATCATGCAAAGTGAAAATAAATAAGGAAACACAAGCTTTAAATGATACATAAACAAGATGGACTTAATTGATATTTATAGGACAGTCCATCCAAAAAAAACAGATTACACTTTCTTCTTAAGTGCTCATGGAACATTCTTCAGGATAGATCATATTTTGGGTCACAAATCAAGCCTTGGTAAATTTAAGAAAATTGAAATCGTATCAAGTATCTTTTCCAACCACAATGTTATGAGACTAGATATCAATTAAAGGAAAAAACATGTAAAAAATACAAACACATGGAGGATAAACAATACACTACTTAATAAGCAAGAGATCATTGAAGAAATCAAAGAGGAAATCAGAAAATACCTAGAAACAAGTGACAATGAAAACACGACAACCCAAAACCTATGGGATGCAGCAAAAGCAGTTCTAAGAGGGAAGTTTATAGGAATACAACACTACCTCAAGAAACAAGAAATATCTCAAATAAAAAATGAGGAAACAATAGCAAAGATCAATAAAACTAAAAGTGGTTCTTTGAGAAGATAAACGAAATTGATAAACCATTACCCAGACTCATCAAGAGAAAAAGGGAGAAGACTCAAATCAATAGAATTAGAAATGAAAAAGGAGAAGTAAGAACTGACACTGCAGAAATACAAAGGATCATGAGAGATTACTACAAGCAACTCTATGCCAATAAAATGGACAACCTGGAAGAAATGGACAAGTTCTTAGAAAAGCACCACCTTCCGAGACTGAACCAAGAAGAAATACAAAATATAAACAGACCAATCACAAGCACTGAAATTGAGACTGTGATTAAAAATCTTCCAACAAACAAAAGCCCAGGACCAGATGGCTTCACAGGCAAATTCTATCAAACATTTAGAGAAGAGCTAACACCTATCCTTCTCAAATTCTTCCCAAATATAGCAGAGGGAGGAACACTCCCAAACGCAATTTACAAGGCCACCATCACCCTGATAACAAAACCAAAGATGTCACAATGAAAAGAAACTACAGGCCAATATCACTGATGAACATAGATGCAAAAACCCTCAACAAAATACTAGCAAACAGAATCCAACAGCACATTAAAAGGATCATACACCATGATCAAGTGGGGTTTATCCCAGGAATGCAAGGATTCTTCAATATATGCAAATCAATCAATGTGATACACCATATTAACAAAGTGAAGAATAAAAACCATATGATCATCTCAATAGACACAGAAAAAGCTTTTGACAAAATTCAACACCCATTTATGGTAAAAACTCTCCAGAAAGTGGGCCTAGAGGGAATTACCTCAACATAATAAAGGCCATATATGACAAACCCACAGCCAACATTGTTCTCAATGGTGAAAAATTGAAACCATTACCTCTAACATCAGGAACAAGACAAGCTTATCCACTCTCACCATTATTATTCAACATAGTGTTGGAAGTTTTAGCCACAGCAATCACAGAAGAAAAAGAAATAAAAAGAATCCAAAACGGAAAAGAAGAAGTAAAGCTGTCACTGTTTGCAGATGACATACTATACATAGAGAATCCTAAAGATGCTACCAGAAAACTACTAGAGCTAATCAATGAATTTGGGAAAGTAGCAGGGTACAAAATTAATGCACAGAAATCTCTTGCATTCCTATACACTCACGATGGGAAATCTGAAAGAGAAATTAAGGTAATACTCCCATTTACCATTGCAACACAAAGAATAAAATACCTAGGAATAAACCTACCTAAGGAGACAAAAGACCTGTATGCAGAAAACTAGAAGACACTGATGAAAGAAATTAAACATGATACAAACAGATGGAGAGATATACCATGTTCTTGGATTGGAAGAATCAACATTGTGAAAATAACTGTACTACCCAAAGCAATCTACAGATTCAATGCAATCCCTATCAAATTACCAATGGCATTTTTTACAGAACTAGTACAAAAAATCTTAAAATTTGTATGGAAATACAAAAGACCCCAAATAGCCAAAGCAGTCTTGAGGGAAAAACACGGAGCTGGAGGAATCAGACTCCCTGACTTCAGACTACACTGTAAAGCTACAGTAATCTTGACAATATGGTACTGGCAAAAAACAGAAATACAGATCAATGGAACAGGATAGAAAGCCCAGAGATAAACCCACGCACCTATGGTTAACTAATCTATGACAAAGGAGGCAAGGATATACAATGGAGAAAAGACAGTCTCTTCAATAAGTGTTGCTGGGAAAACTGGACAGCTACATGTAAAAGAATGAAATTAGAACACTCCCTAACACTATACACAAAAATAAACTCAAAATGGATTAAAGACCTAAATGTAAGGCCAGACACTATAAAACTCTTAGAGGAAAACATAGGCAGAACACTCTATGACATATATCACAGCAAGATCCTTTTTCACCCACCTCCTAGAGAAATGGAAATCAAAACAAAAATAAACAAATGCGACCTAATTAAACTTAAAAGCTTTTGCACAGCAAAGGAAACATTAACAAAACGCAAAGACAACCCTCAGAATGGGAAAGAATATTTGTAAATGAAGCAACTGACAAAGGATTAATCTCCAAAATATACAAGCAGCTCATGCAGCTCAATATCAGAAAAACAAACAACCCAATCCAAAAATGGGCAGAAGACCTAAAGAGACATTTCTCCAAAGAAGATATACAGATTGTCAACAAACACATGAAAGGATGCTCAACATCACTAATCATTAGAGAAATGCAAATCAGAACTACAATGAGGTATCACCTCACACCATTCAAGAATGGCCATCATCAAAATATCTACAAAGAACAAATGCTGGAGAGGGTGTGGAGAAAAGGGAACCCTCTTGCACTGTTGGTGGGAATGTAAATTGATACAGCCACTATGGAGAACAGTATGGAGGTTCCTTAAAAAACTAAAAATAGAACTACCATACGACCCAGCAATCCCACTACTGGGCATATACCCTGAGAAAACCATAATTCAAAAAGAGTCATGTACCACAATGTTCATTGCAGCACTATTTACAATAGCCAGGACATGGAAGCAACCTAAGTGTCCATCTACAGATGAATGGATAAAGAAGATGTGGCACATATATACAATGGAATATTACTCAGCCATAAAAAGAAATGAAATTGAGTCATTTGTAGTGAAGTGGATGGACCTAGAGACTCTCATACAGAGTGAAGTAAGTCAGAAAGAGAAAAATAAATACCATATGCTAACACATATATATGGAATCTAAAAAAAAAAAAAAAAAAAAAAAAAATTTCTAAAGTACCTAGGTGCAGGACAGGAATAAAGACGCAGACTTAGAGAATGGACTTGAGGACACGGGGAGGGGGAAGGGTAAGCTGGGACAAAGTGAGAGAGTGGCATGGACTTTTACATACTACCAAATGTAAAATAGATAGCTAGTGGGAAGCAGCCACATAGCACAGGGAGATCAGCTCTGTGCTTTGTGACCACCTGGAGAGGTGGGATAGGGAGGGTGGGAGGGAGACACAAGAGGGAGGAGATATGGGGATATATGTATATGTATAGCTGATTCACTTTGTTATAAAGCAGAAACTAACACACTATTGTAAAGCAATTATACTCCAATAAAGATGTTAAAAAAAACCTGATAACACTGCCAGGAAAATTATTTCTTTTAAGACCAACAGGAACGAGTTTATCAGCATTTCAACAAGTCACACGGATAAATACTTAAATCAGAGGGTACAGTGAATTAATTAGGACATTTGGCTTATTAAGAGGGTTGATTGTAGGGACAGGTTACAAATGCAACCTGAAGGTCCTAAACAGGAAAGTCCTTTTGTTTTGCCACCAAAAGAAGCAGTTGCAGAGACATTCATTGGAAAGAAATCCAACAAACAGAATGCAATTCAACAGATATACGAACTCTGCCAAAAGCAAAATAGACTATTAGGGTCTGGAGTAATTGGAAATAAACTGTAAATTTTGTAAGAAAAGAAAATAAAAAGAAAGTGAGGAAAAGAATTACTTCAAGTAATACAAACAGTGCTTTAAAACAAATTGAAACTATACACCAAAATAGAAGATTATTTTAACCAAGGCAAATTCAAAACGAATTTCTACTAGGGACATTTGTATGATATACAATGATGACGCTAAACCCTTGGGGAGTAATACATGCATCTCTTTGGGAGTATAAGAAATCTATTTCCTTATAAGTCAGTGAGGGGTACTGTGGGTTCGGAGTTGTGTTTCATTTATTTTTTAACTACCGGGTGTTTATTCCTTAGTGTTTGATGGTTGTACTTTATGACTCAGGGAACTGAGCTACTGCAGGATGATATATTCAAAGAATTTCTCTTTCCATCAAGTTCAGTGTTTTACTAGTTTTAAAAGCAGTCATTACTTTTATTGTCTCCAGCAAAACCAAATGCCTGCTTTACTTTAGTTGCACATCTGTATTGATAATGATAGGTCACCAGCTCTTCAGTACAAACCCCAAACTGTGACATTATAAAAGCCTGCCTCCTTATTGAAGTTTAGCCCTTGCTTGTAAAAACAAGGTGAAGGTCCAATTAGCAGTTCAGAGGAAAACAGGAGGGCAGTCTTTTGTGCATAGGAATCCCCATTCGAAAACCTATAACCTATAATGAGCCCTGTTTAACACGTCGGATGCTTTCCTTTCAGACAAGCCCAAATACCAGGTCACTAATGAGCATGAATTTAAAACGTGGAGGCCATGAATGAAACAGGTTATTGTGAAAATTGGCTCATATTAAGAGATTTAAAAGACTTGGCTAGCTCTGTTTGGCCTGACAGGTCTAGCTAATTAATCAAATGCTTTGATAAGTAACTAACTTCTCCCATTTTAAAAGGGAACTCTGATCTGCCAAACTGTGAAGGAAAAGGACAATCTTGATGTTACTTAAAATATAAAGAATGGAATTTCATGGCCGTGTGCATTACCCATGCTTATTTTGACAAGGGGGTTCTAGTCAAAGCTGTGATATCTGAAACACACCAATTAAAAAGTATTAGAAAATACTGTATTTCTTATTCCTCTGTTACAAGTCTGTATTTCAGGAAAAGAGTACCAACACGGAGGGCTTTCTAGAAAAGACTTTAGAGGTTGTTATCACTGGTCAGATTTGCTCAGAAGCAAGAGCTTGCAATAGGGCAGAGCACAAAGGAACCAGCCTCTTGCCTAGCCCCACCGGCCGTGCTTTCCTTTTACGGCTCTCACTGTGAGACATCTCTGTGGCACAAGGACCTCTTGGTTAATTAGAATGTCTAGGAGTCTCTTTCTCTTGTCCTCAATTCAAAAGAAAGAACAACGTATCAGGTGCCAAGCCTTTTGTTGTGCTCAGAGTAAAAACACACAGGGCAGACATGACAGTTACAAAGGACCAACTGGTTAAGAAGGCAGCCAAGGGCGATGGAAAAAGGGAAGACTTTGGAAGCATTCAAAGCGGAGCTGGAATACTGGCCCCACTCCTTAGAGCTCTGTGGCATCGTACAGGTCAATGAAAACATTTTGAATCTCATTTTTCCTACCTGAAAAATGGGACAAATTATACCTTTTTTGCAGGGCAATTGCGTCATGGAGGAGAGTAACTGTCACATGGTAGTGTTACTGAGTCCCAGCCCCCTCTGCTCGCCCCACAACAGGCCAATAAATCGGGAGATGAGATGTTGGGGCAAGGAATACGACTTTATTCGGAAAGCCGGCAGGCCGGGAAGACGGAAGACTAGGGTCCCCCCCAAAAAACATCTTATGGGGTCTGGACGCCAGTTTCATTTATAGAATCAGAGAGGGATGTAAAGTAAAAAGGGAGAAGAGAGAGGGAGAGGTGGGGAGGAAGTAAAGTAAAAAGGGCCATCAGTCTTGCAAAACATCTCCTGGAATGGCCAGCCTCCGGGAGGGGATGTGTTAATGTTGCAGCCATTCACAGGGGGGTAGGATGCCCTGAGGCAGGCCATTATGTATGATTATAATAACAAAAGCAACAAAGAGCAAAGGCTAAAGTCAAAGGAACAGATACAATATGGAGTCAAAATTGGCTCTTCCCTGTTACAGTAGTGACTCAATAAAGAGTGGCTATTTTTTTCTTCCATCTTAGAACTTTCTGTGGCAGGCAGAAAGTTTACTTATTTTGGTGACCCCGTAAGGAACCACACCTCTTGCTGTTTATACACCCACTTGTAGTCCCTCCCACTTGGACTCTGGCCTTTGTCATGGGACTAGCTTTGGCCAATGGGACATTAACAGAAGCTTCATAAGTGCCTGTACATTGGAACTTTCCCTCTTAGAATGCTCACGCTTAAAATGATCCCTCTTTGAAACCAGCTGCCATTGTGTGAGAAGCCCAACCTGGCCATGTGGAGAGGCCACGGGAGGAGACCTGAGACCCCTGTCATTGGCCAGCACTGACCTGCCAGCTACGTGTATGGACCATCATGGAAGAGGATCTTCAGTCCCCGCAACTGAGCCACCCCATCCGATGCCAAGTGGAGCAGAGATAAGCCATCCCACTAAGCCTGTCCAAATTGCAAAATTGCGAGCAAATAAATAATTGTTGTTGTTTTAAGCCACTAAGTTTTGGGGTGATCTGTTAGTAACAACCAGAACACTTAGCACCTTTTCATTATCTGCTACTGGTTGCTGACTCCCAAGAATTCTGCACAGGGTTTAAAGAATACAGTCTTCAGTACTCATGACTAGCCTAATATTTTCTGAGGTCTTCAGAATTTTCTAATTGTTCATGAACTCCAGATTGTCTTTGAAGATTGGCTGAATTACTCTGGACCAAATACACAACCCCCTTTTTTCTCTTATAGATGTCCTGAATAAAGGAAGTTGCCAGACAAGAGATTAGTGTATAAACAAATTTTAGATATTTTTTTAAAATTTTATTTTATTTATTTTTTTATACAGCAGGTTCTTATTAGTTATCCATTTTATACATATTAGTGTATATATGTAATCCCAATTTCCCAATGCATCACACCATCCCCCCACAACCCCACCACTTTCCCCCCTTGGTGTCCATACACTTGTTCTCTACATCTCTGTCTCTATTTCTGCCTTCCAAACCGGTTCATCTGTACCATCTTTCTAGGTTCCACATATATGCATTAATATACGATATTTGTTTTTCTCTTTCTGACTTACTTCACTCTGTATGGCAGTCTCTAGAACCATCCACAACTCTACAAATGACCCAATTTTGTTCCATTTTATGGCTGAGTAATATTCCATTGTATAAATGTCCCACATATTCTTTATCCATTCGTCTGTTGACGGGAATTTAGGTTGCTTCCATGACATGGCTATTGTAAATGGTGCTGCAATGAACATTGGGGTGCATGTGTCTTTTTGAATTATGGTTTTCTCAGGGTATATGCCCAGTAGTGGGATTGCTGGGTCATATGGTAATTCTATTTTTATTTTTTTAAGGAAACTCCATACTGTTCTCCATAGTGGCTGTATCAATTTACATTCCGACCAACAGTGCAAGAGGGTTCCCTTTTCTCCACACCCTCTCTAGCATTTGTTGTTTGTAGATTTTCTGATGATGCCCATTCCAACTGGTGTGAGGTGATACCTCACTGTAGTTTTGATTTGCATTTCTCTAATAATTAGTGATGTTGAGCAGCTTTTCATGTGCTTCTTGGCCATCTATACGTCTTCTTTGGAGAAATGTCTATTTAGGTCTTCTGCCCATTTTTGGATTGGGTTGTTTGTTTTTTCACTATTGAGCTGCATGAGCTGTTTATATATTTTGGAGATTAATCGTTTTTCTGTTGATTCGTTTGCAAATATTTTCTCCCATTCTGAGGGTTGTCTTTTCGTCTTGTTTGTAGTTTCCTTTGCTTTGCAAAAGCTTTTAAGTTTCATTAGCTCCCATTTGTTTATTTTTGTTTTTATTTCCATTACTCTAGGAGGTTGATCAAGAAAGATCTTGCATGACCTGTTTATATATTTTGGAGATTATTCCTTTGTCCATTGATTCGTTTGCAAATATTTTCCCCCATTCTGAGGATTGTCTTTTCGTCTTGTTTGTAGTTTCCTTTGCTTTGTGAAAGCTTTTAAGTTTCATTAGGTCCCGTTTATTTTTGTTTTTATTTCCATTACTCTAGGAGGTGGATCAAAAAACATCTTGCTGTGATTTATGTCAAAGAGTGTTCTTCCTATGTTTTCCTCTAAGAGTTTTATAGTGTCCAGTCTTACATTTAGGTCTCTAATCCATTTTGAGTTTATTTTTGTGTATGGTGTTAGGGAGTGTTCTAATTTCATTCTTTTACATGTAGCTGTCCAGTTTACCCAGCACCACATATTGAAGAGACTGTCTTTTCTCCACTGTATATCCTTGCCTCCTTTATTAAAGATAATGTGACCATATGTGCATGGGTTTATCTCTGGGCTTTCTATCCTGCTCCATTGATCTATATTTCTGTTTTTGTGCTAGTACTATACTGTCTTGATTACTGTACCTTTGTAGTATAGTCTGAAGTCAGGGAACCTGATTCCTCCAGCTCCGTTTTTCTTTCTCAAGATTGCTTTGGCCATTTGGGGTCTTTTGTGTTTCCATACAAATTGTGAAATTTTGTTCTAGTTCTGTGAAAAATGCCATTGGTAGGTTGATAGGGATTGCATTGAATCTGTAGATTGCTTTGGGCAGTATAGTCATTTTCACAATGTTGATTCTCGCAATCCAAGAATGTGGTATATCTCTCCATCTGTTTGTATCATCTTTCATTTCTTTCATCAGTGTCTTCTAGTTTTCTGCATACAGGTCTTTTGTCTCCCTAGGTAGGTTTATTCTTTTTGTTGCAATGGTAAATGGGAGTGTTTCCTTCATTTCTCTTTCAGGTTTTTCATCATTAGTGTATATGAATGCAAGAGATTTCTGTGCATTAATTTTCTGTCCTGCAAATTTACCAAATTCACTGATTAGCTCTAGTAGTTTTCTGGTAGCATCTTTAGCATTCTCTACGTATAGTATCGTGTCATCTGCAAACAGTGACAGTTTTACTTCTTTTTTTCCAATTTGTATTCCTTTTATTTCTTTTCTTCTCTGATTGCCGTGGCTAGGACTTCCAAAACTATGTTGAATAATAGTGGTGAGAGTGGACATCCTTGTCTTGTTCCTGATCTTAGAGGAAATGCTTTCAGTTTTTCACCATTGAGAATGATGTTTGCTGTGGGTTTGTCATATATGACCTTTATTATGTTGAGGTAGGTTCTATCTATGCCCACTTTCTGGAGAGGTTTTATCATAAATGGGTGTTGAATTTTGTCAAAAGCTTTTTCTGCATCTATTGAGATGATCATATGGTTTTTATTCTTCAATTTGTTAATATGGAGTATCACATTGATTGATTTGCATATATTGAAGAATCCTTGCATCCCTGGGATAAATCCCACTTGATCATGGTGTATGATCCTTTTAATGTGTTGTTGGATTCTGTTTGCTAGTATTTTGTTGAGGGTTTCTGCATCTATGTTCATCAGTGATATTGGTCTGTAATTTTCTTTTTTTGTAGTACCTTTGTCTGGTTTTGGCATCAGGGTGATGGTGGCCTCATAGAATGAGTTTGGGAGTGTTCCTTCCTCTGCAATTTTTTGGAAGAGTTTGAGAAGGATGGGTGTTAGCTCCTCTCTAAATGTTTGATAGAATTCACCTGTGAAGCCATCTGGTCCTGGGCTTTTGTTTGTTGGAAGAATTTTAATCACAGTTTCAATTTCATTACTTGTGACTGGTCTGTTTATATTTTCTATTTCTTCCTGGTTCAGTCTTGGAAGGTTATACCTTTCTAAGAATAACAAATTTTAGAATTTTTCATATGATTGTTAGAAATTTTTATATAAGTATTTGGCCCTGTATTTTCCAGCTTTTTTAAGGATGAATCCTCATAGTTAGCTGTCAGTATGGCAAGTTCCTTACCAACTTTATTTATATCACTTCTTTTACACTCTGTCAGCAAACAATATGAATACTTGTATTTTGAATTTGAGTACTTTTACTTTGAGCATGTCTTCTAATATTACCACCTAAAAACAGCGACATGGCAAAGATTGCTATTATCTTCCCCAACATTGATTCTCCCTTTCCTCCTTAATAAAAGCACAAAAACAAATATATTTGGGATGGTAATACACCCAACTAAAATTTTAGAATTCCAAGCTTCCCTTTAAGCAAGGTATAGCCATGTTAGTTTGTTTTGACCAAGAGATCGAAGCAGAAGTGATGTATGGGATTTATAGAAAGACTCGTTATAAAGAAGAGAACAGCTCTTCTGGTACCCTCCTCCCCTTTTCTGGCTTCCTTCCTACTGGGGAGGCTGGCCATCCAGCAGAAATCTTAGAACATGAGGTGACCTTGAGGATGAAAGCCATGTGCTAAGGATACAGAAACCCAGGTCCCTGATGACAGCTGAACCACCATATCAGCTCTGGACTCCTTAGGTCTGCACTTATTTTACATAAGGATAAAAAAATTAACTTCTACCTTGTTTAAGCCACTATTATTTTAGAATTTGTATTATTTGCAGATAAACTTAATCCTAACAAATACCAAGTAACTTAAATCTTTCAATATGTGAAAAAAAAAGGTTTAATTTTAGTCTTAAGTTAAAAATTTTTAAAAGAAAAAAAAATCCTGAAAAAATTCAACAAGTCATAAATAGGGAGATGTTTGCCACTGGAAAATCAATATACACAATCTAGCATACAGCAAGAATTTGTGCCTTTTTGCTAAAATATGTTTTGCATATTCAAAGGTATATTACAACAATACAACCATAGAACACGGAAAGGCACGAGAAAACCATTTATCACTGTTGAATTTCTTCAGTGGTTTGGGTGTGCCATTAAGTACACTTTGAGAAGATTCAAATAAAGAAGACAAATTCCATATTACAATCTAAGTGAGGTAATTTGCTTAATTGTAACAAAATGACAGCATAGTTTTTGAAATTTTTAAAGTACATAGATTCTATGTGGTAAAATCTAACTTGGAATTAATTCTTTTTTTTTTTTTTTTTTTTCCACACACACACACACACACTGTATTTTATTTTTGGAATTAATTCTTAACTCCACCAAAGACATGGATGGGAGACGAGCACAATGGGTATGCGTGTACCACGGGTGTATGGTAATAATTAATGATCAAAAGCGCTATCAAAGCACATTTTTATTTTTCAAAGGAAAATTGTAGTGAGGATCTTAACTTTTTCCAGTGATTGAAAAAAGCTTGCTTTATACTGATCTCAAACTTAGTGACAGACTGAAATAGAGTTTCACAGTGAAAGACTGTATTTTCAACAAAATATTCAGATGCCTCAATTAGATGAAAATTTTACCTAGGAAACAGTCAAAGTCCAATTGTTTTCCTAACAATCATTGAAAATACCAATTGAGAAGAGAATTCAGCTTCCCAGACTCTACAATGCCCTAGCTCCTGGTAGCATCATAAGCCCAGCTAGGGGGTTACCCAAACTGCAGGAAGAATGAGTAAGGGCATATCATGAATGACAGAGTTTATCATAAGGTAGAATGTTATGTAAATTAAACCTACCATGTTAGAAAGGCTTAAATACCCTAAAGTTTATCTTAAATGAATATAAAATACAAATATTACTCATAAATAAAATCACTTTATTTTTTGCTGAGTGAATTTCCCCACTCCATCCGGTATATTTTTTCTTTAGAGCAGAGGAGATCGGGCACGTTCAGGGTAGTAGGGCTGTAGACCAGTATATGTCTTCTTTAGAGATATTTTCTTAAAACTTAAGGCAACCTTCTGAGCTGATAATCTTTTTGAAACTGCCATCCTTTTCTTTTTTTCTTTTTTTTGGCTGCACCACGCAGCATGCAGGATCTTAGTTCCCCGATAAGGGATCAAACCTGTGCCCCCTGCAGTGGAAGCACAGAGTCTTAACCACTGGACTGCCAAGGAAGTCCCTGTTATCCATTTTAATTGGAAAGATATCTTAAGAGTTTTAATAGCTAGAATGTTTCTCACTGTTTTTCACCAAAGCTTTAAATCTATTTACAACTCTGAAAATAAATCAACTGAGGATAAGTAATATCACTTTTCCAGTCAATGTCTACTAAGTTTTAAAGGAAAAAGAACTTCTTTTATACAAGAGGATAGAAAATGGGGTTCTAAAAGCACTATGGTATTCATGCCTCCAGCATATGTTTTGATGTGTCATCTTGTTCAAAGATAGGAGATGCCAAATATTGTTTTGTGTACTGATGAATAAACATTTGGATCCTAAACTCAATATTAAATATCTGTTTTAAAGTGTAAAATAAAATATATATATTTTTAGTAAAAAGCCAAGTCTAAAGCACTTATGGGATGAGACAGTCTTTACTAGACAGAAGTCCTTGTCAATATAAGTGTCACGTTACGCACAAGTGTGCCAGCAAGCTGGGAAGTGCCAGAGGGGCAGTTGGCCAAACTGACTGACCTGCGTGGTAGCTGACAGTGGTCTTCAGTGCTCTCCTTAGACTTATATATGGTCAACACGAGCACAAAATGGAACCATCTGAATCCAACTGGACCACTCAGCAGCTGCCTTAGTCTGCTAGCCCAGAACCATGCCTTGAGATGGGAGCCAGACTTAAAGAAAACAAAAGAGAGAGAAGGAACCGGGAGAGAGTCCTTAGGGAAATACGCCGTCTGTCACATATGATGAGAACACTGGCTCTTGACCCTGGCTGCACATTAGAATCGCCTGGGAGCTTTAAAAAATCCAGATGCCCAGGCTGCACCCAAGACCAATTAAATCAGGATTTTGGGGAGATGGGACTCAACATTAGGACTGTTTTGAGAGCTCCCCAGGTGATCCCGGTCACTCTGAGCAAACTCTCCCTGAGCTATTGGCATTTAGGAAAGTCATCAAGAGAACAAGGAAAAGGAGACACATAAATTCCCCTAGTGAAACTGTGTGATTGTGGGTACACAATCTAATTCCTGACTGCCAGATTAAGATATTAACCCAATTATGCTCATTTTATTACATTGAAAAAATGGAGCTATCATTTTATTTTAATTTGTCCGACTGCTAAAAGAATAACGTATTCCAGTGTCAATATGCCAAACCTAATACATTTCATATGAAAGGCATCTATTTATGAGTTTTAGCAAGATTGGAGAACTGCCAAAGCACGTTTTCCAGCAGATCTAGGAGGCTTAGCAGGTAGTAAGCTGAGCTGGCATTTAGGGCCTTGTGTTAATGAAAACGCAAGAACTCTGGTTTTCTAACTATTAGTAACTGGGAACTTAGAGTTTACAGTTCCGGAGGTTTTCCACGCACCTCGTCTGGGCATAATGAAAAACTGACACCTAAGTACTCAAGCATCATGTGAACAGTGTGTAAATGCTGTACAGAGGGACACAGCTGCTCAACCAAATGGAGAACAAAAACACAGCAACACACAGTGCACGAGTAAATAAAATCCCTATGAGTCAATTCACTCAGGCATAATACCCTAAATCCTCAAAAAAAAGCAACAGGAATCCTTTTCCATGGAATACCCAAGGGTAACCGATGTAACAAAGTGGTTAATGACAATACAAGATTAAAATAAACACCAAAAAACCACTATGTCTGGATTCATATTACCTAGATGAGAAGTTAACATATTCTAGAAAAGCTCACTTAATTACACTGGTGATGAATTATCTTTTCTTCGGCTTAGCAGATAGGACTTGGGCCCAACTCTCCTGACCTTGTGAGTAAGTTGAGCCACATGTTCATCTGAAGATAGCACAGAAGCTGCATCTTTACAGAGAAAGCTCCTTTTTAAAAAGTAAAGCAAAGAAAAACAAGAAAACAGAAGGAAGATGAATTAATCCTAATCCCACCACCTTCAGATACCAAAACACTTGTATCTGCATTAGCATCTCCTTTTTAGAATGAGAGGGTGGGGTTCCTCCAGATCTTTGGCAGCAGATAGAAATAACCTTTCACAGGGGCAAACTTCCTAAAGGCTTTCAGAAGTTGTTTCACTAATGCTCACCCCGCTGCCCAAATCAGAATCCCAGGCAAGGTCACTGTTCCCCGCCTCCTTCACCGCAAACTCACTCAAGTCTTCCCTTCCTAAATCCTCAATGCCCCTCAGAGAAATCCACTATTCTCCCCCCTCACTAGCAGCACTTTGCAGGGATCATCAGAATACCTGGTGCAGCTTCCTTGCCCCCTGGTTTTTACTCCTCTTCAATCCTCCTAACACAGCCATAGAATCTTTCCAAAATGCAAATCACGATGTAATCTCCTTCATAAACTTCCCGAGGCCGTTAGGATGGGATGGCGTCATGATTCCACAGCTTGGTTCACAGGGCCACCACCTCCCCGTGCTCCCTGCAGGACAGGGCTGCTCTGTCTCCACTCTCCACCTTGAACTCAATGTCTCAGCCATATTGTCTTTTCAAAGCTGGAATGAGGCCTTTTGGCCTTCAGACATGCTCTTCCCTGGGCCTGGAACACTTCTCCCCATGCCTCCCTCACCTTCGCCTAGTTGTCTTTTAATTGTTTGCTTAAAAGTCACTTTCTCGAGAAAGCTTTTTCTGATCCCTAAAATCGATTAGGTCCCCTGGCTCTGGGCTCCCTTAGTACCTATGCGTCCCAATTATAACACTCAGGCCTAGTGTGCACGGACTTGTTTAAGAGCTTTGTGATCCTTCCTGCAGGCTATAAGAAGCCGTATGAGGGCAGGGGGTTGTCTATCTTATTCATGGTGCTGTGCACAGGGTCTAGCTAAGTGTCTGGTCTATAGTCGATTTCCAAGGTAATATTTTTTTGAACAAATAAATGAAACTTGTATATCCTTTTGTTGTACATTGTCTTTCTTATCAATATCTTTCTTACCAATATCAATATCTTATGGTTTTGCAACCATACCTCAGAATACGAGATGCCTAGGTAAAAATCTTGATGGACTAGATTTGTGATTTTAGACATGTTAATTAAGTTCTCTAAACTTCAGTTTCAATAATATAAAATGAAGATGGTAACCTGCCTTGCAGAACAGTTGTCAAGCTTTTAGAGATAAGGTATGTCTGGTGACACATAACAGGCATCCATAAAATGGGAACCATGGCCATCTCTGCAGCCACCTCTGCCATCTCCCTGAAGAAATCCCAGGAAGAGTAATGGAAAAACTTTCTAAATACCGATACTATTTTAGATAATCACATACATCTATTCTCATTACTATAACTGTACCTCCCATTTTGCATTAATAAATACATATCCTTAAATATTATATTTTTTGTTATAGCTTTTTCAGTGTGGATTCATCCAGAAATTGTGTACTGGCCTTCTTATATGTGCATGTTCCATAGTAGCAGAATTCCTTTAGATAAAACTGTATATTTTGGCATGCAGAGTCCCTATCTTCTCCTCTAAGTGGACCCAGAATATTCTCATGTCAAAATCTTGAACAATCATCTGAATATTCCAGCCAGAGAACACAGCTACTGAAATCCCCTGATTGGAACAACATATTACTACCCCTCCTTTTCCATACACAAGCCTCTTCAGGGGGATACACAGAGAACCATGGGCCAAGACAGGGACCCTCAAAGTTAATTAAAAGACCAGAGCCACTAGGAATCTGTTCTTGCCTATAGATGGAGCACATATTCAAACTTTGGCGCACCCTGAGGATTTTCCATGGCTCACCCCCTCCTAGGCCCATTACCCTGACTGTGAGTACCTCAAAGGTGGCAATTTGTCATATACTCTTTCCTGGTGTCTGCCTCTATGCCTAGAACAGTGGTCCCTGGCAGGAGAGATTAATAAAGGTGTGTAAAGTAATGAATTAATGAATACACAGTTGAGAAATGATTGCTCTATCTTTTCATAGATTGTGATTAAATAACAGCAGATGGACATGAGCACACACAGAAGGTATGGTAGATACTTTGGGTGGCCTGCCTAGGGCTCCCAGCTGTTTCTGTTTCAGCTCCAATTGTGCTCCAATTGACTCCCAACTGCCTGCCCTAGCTGCTTCTCTTTGCCTCAGGGCTTTCTCTGAAGCTTCAAAGACTACTGTGCCTATTTGCATGGCAGGCCAGACCAGCCAGGAAAAATCACATTTTCAAACCCAGTGGCGTTCAGCCAAAACCTGATGAGAGTTGGTGTATAAATACCCCACTTCCCTCACCCTTTGGGAAGCATAACTCTGAGACAGTTTTAAATCATTTCAAAGAATTCTCCTGAATGCATCCCCTTTGCTGTCTTATTTCTCACTCCCCTATCAATAATTTATGAACTTCCCAAATACATGACTTACATCTTGACATGGGGTCTGGTTCTGAGGGAAACCCAAATTAAGATAAAAAAAACATACATGAAGAATACAAAAGCTAACATGTACTCTATCTAAGATAGTTCGAGAAAGTCAGTAAGGTATTTTGCTAGGCTGCCAAAATGTATAGTTCCAAATAAAATTTCCATTAACTTCCATGTATTATAATTTACTAAACTGTATACTCTGATACAAATAAGACAACACAGTGTACACATCCTTAACATGCAGTTTTCAACATTAGACATGTATGAGCTACAGGAGCAATAAGTATTGCAGAAATAAACTAGTAAATTGGTCATGGGCAATTTGTCCTTAATGAGAGCACCAGCTCCCTGCCACAAAATGTTTCTTCAAGCATGATTTCGAATGTGATATCACTCAAAAAAAAGTGCAGTTTCAAAATAAAATGCTCCAATAGTTCTATTTGCTTAGCCACAAGTTTATCAGTTAAGAATCCTACCATTAATTAGCACTCCCACGTCAAGGCTTCAAAACAAGAAGATGAAAGGAAAAACTATAAATTGGCAGTTTAAAATTAAAAGATTCATGAAAAACTAAGTTGCCTTTGAATTATATTTTGGAAATCATATTGCTAAGTGGTAACCATTCAGTTACACAGGTTCTTATAAAATGTTAGTATATATGATTTAAATGTTTAAGAAAAATTTTATTTAGGTGAGTAGTTTTCTTTCTATTCCAAATTACTAGTGCTGTATCTTTCACTTTGCATACTGCAATTATTTATTTATTTTTATTATTTTACACAACTCAAATGCAATTGTGTTTCATCAGAAGATAGATTAGAATGATGGTTTTAAGGCCAGCACCTCATATAATTTAATTCCATTACCCAATTTGTCCAGCTTTTTTGCCTGAATATAGTCAATAATGAAAAACACTTCAATCCTTGCTGAATCTTTGCTGAATCACATCATAATTTTCCATTCCTAACATGAGTACGAAAAAAAGAAATATTTAGATGCATCTTTAAAAATACAGCTTATAGGGCTTCCCTGGTGGCGCAGTGGTTGAGAATCTGCCTGCCAATGCAGGGGACACGGGTTCGAGCCCTGGTCTGGGAAGATCCCACATGCCGCGGAGCAATTAGGCCCGTGAGCCACAATTACTGAGCCTGCGCATCTGGAGCCTGTGCTCTGCAACAAGAGAGGCCGCGATAGTGAGAGGCCCGCACACCGCGATGAAGAGTGGCCCCAGCTTGCCGCAACTGGAGAAAGCCCTCGCACAGAAACGAAGACCCAACACAGCCATAAAATTAAAAATAAATAACTAAATAAATAAGTAAATAAAATTTTTAAAAAATACAGTTTATATACATATAAGTATTATATACACATATAAATGGAAAAAAATGAAAGTGGCGCTGTCATAGAAGAAGTGGGTCGTTTAAAAGTTAAAGAAATGTAATATATTTATACAGATGAAAAAATAGAGATATAAAGCAATTTGTAGAATACTAAGGAATACACAAGTTTCTAAAAACTTTTGAAGGTCTTCAGTAATTTAACTTTTTTACTTAGTACCTTTATAGATCTGGATTCTTGCTTTATAGTGGGTATCCTACTTTAGTTCATCCCTAACATATTATGAATTATTGACTTCTTAAGCAACATTTTTTGCTGTTATAAAATCAAAAGGAAAAATGCAGATGTTTGGAAAACAGAGGAGATAAAGGGAGACTGGGACTATGGCTTTTTCTGGGTTCCGTATCTGGGAACTTAAGCAGACATCCCCTCTTTCATCTACATCTTAAATCCCTCACTTATTTATTTTTTCCCCTTTTGATAAATCCTCCTTCTATCCTTTTTCCCCACAAACCTACCATCTTATCTTTCTGTACATTCATTGACAAATTTCTGGAAGGAATAGTAAACCTAGGAGTTTATTGCTCTTTCCATTTTCTGTGCAACGTCTCTTAATGTGGGTTTTAAATCCATAACAGTTAACACTTTTCATCTGCAAAGGACAGAAGATCAACTCACATGTTAGAGAGTAAAAGAAAACATACTGGCTCCGCAACCAAGAAGTGGAGCAGTCGGTCTGGGTTTAGGCACCATCAGATAAAGACCCTCCAACAATGTCACCAAGAAATCTATCATTGTCTATTTCTTGGCTCTGTTTTCTTTATTCAGTTGATAACATGGACCAAGAGTGAGTGGGAGGTTGGTTCCCCAAAGAAAAATTGTGATAGGGGCAAACACCCAGTGGTTTATTAAAACTGATTATTTCAGAAGTCACCAACACTTGGGTGACTCTGTGGTTGCTTCTCTGCCTCTGTTCCTTCTCCTCATACTCTCCATTGACATCCAGGATACCACTCAGTTCTTGAATCCCCCCCCCCCCTTATTTCTTTGGCTGATCATTTTAGGTTTGTCTTTGGAGGTCTTCCCTTGACCAAGCTCTTGTATACAGATATTACTCTCCATTCAGTCCTTGACTTTTTTCCTTCCTTGAACTCTTGCTGAGCAATCCCACTTCCCTATAGGCTTCTACTACCATCTCTCTGTGGGAGAGTCTCAAGCATACAAGTCGAGCTGCAAGTTCCCTCCTGTTATGGGCTGAATCGTGTCCCTCCCAAGATTCACGTGTTGAAGCCCTAATTCCTAAGTGGATGGTATTTGGAGATGAGGTCTTTGCAAGGTAATTAGGTTTAGATGAGGTCCTGAGGGTGTGGCCCTCATAATGAGATTATTGCCCTTAAGAAGAGACACCAGAGGGCTTGCTTCCTTTCTCTCTTCACATGTGAGAACACAAGAAGGTGGACATCTGCAAGACAGGAAGAAAGCCTGGGGAACTAAATTGGCCAGCACCTTGATCTTGGACTTACCAGCCTCCAAGTATAGCAATCTGAGTAGACAAAGACACCTCCCAACTCTAAATCTTCACTTCCACTTGCCTGTTGAATGTCTTCCACACAATTGTCATCATAACTATTACTGCAAATTCAGGAGGACCAAAATGGTTGCTATCTTCCCTCAGCAGACTATGACCCACAGACCAAATCTGGCCCAAGACTATTTTTGGAAATAAAGCTTATTAGAACCCAACCATGTCCATTCTTTTATGTACAGTTTATGGCTGCTTTAATGCTACAAAGGCAGAGTTAAATGGTTGCAACAAAAACCATATGGCCCACAAAGCTTAAAATATTTACTATCTGGTCCTTTATTGAAAAGATTTTCTGAACTTTGCCTAGAACAATAATTGTTTTTCTTAGCTATAGATCAGAATCCCATGGGGAGCTTTTAATAATGCCATGCTCTAACCAGTTAAACCACAATCCAGTTCTACCCAGGCATCAGGATTTTTAAAGGTTCCCCGGGTGATCCCAATGTGCAGCCAAGATGAAGATTCACTGCTATAGAAAAAGTTTCTGCTCCTGAATTCCCAATCTTAGGTATTAGTGTCACCATTCTCTCAGGGCAAAGTTGTTATCGGTTCCTTTTTGCCTGCCTACTCTGACAGCTTAACCCATACACTGTCAGGTTCTGCTGTGTTTCGATCAGAAATTTTATTGATTTATTAATTTCTTTCTACTCATGGCCTCATCATCTTTCTCTCAGCTATTTCAATAACCTCCTGATGAATCTCTTTTTTTGCTCTGGTTAATCCTAGTGATGGTCCTCAGAGTTTTACACTAAAATAAAGGCTTAATCATGCCACTCTCACACCAAAATCGACCTTGACTTTGGACAACTTACTAAACTCTGTTATAAACTGTAATAGTTTTATTTAGATACAATTTTTATAGGTAGATAATGATCTAAATTAGTGATAATTTTGTCTTTCTGTGTGTGTGTACGCATGCGTGTGTATAAAGTACGTGTTATTACATTGGGTAAAATATCTGGCATAATGTTGAACAGTAAATTAGCAGGCATGCTGGTCTTGTCTCTGTCTCCTGGCAATACTTCTTATTATTTTCCAGTGCTATTATAAATGTATTCTTTTTTTTTTTTTTTCTTGTGTCTTTTCAGTGGAATTTTAAGTGAGTTATACTCTATCTACTATTTTGGTCCATTCTTTTAAGATGACATGTGAGGAAAAAATCAGATCTAAGATATATCTAATAATTACTACTAACATCTCAAATCCATCCACCTCGTTTGAAAGTTATCACTAAGAGAGGAATAAGTAAACAAATTGAAATCTCAACTGTTCTGCTTGAAATAGAGATCTCTCTTTATCGATCAATAATACATTAAGAGGAAAAGCTGAGAACAAATAGCACTTGAAACCTGCAGACTCCAGGTTTGATTCATAATGAGAATGACATAATTAAGTTATCTGTTTCCTGAAACTCTTTCTTGAAAACAAGATAGAGCACAAACCATTTGGTATACTGGAATCAGCAGATTTCCTAATGAAAAATTTTGGAACAGTGAACAAGGAAACAATCTCTTGTTTCCCCTATAGCTAAACTACTCCAGTGTATAGATAATCCCAAATTAAACATATTTACTTAAAATGATCTTTTTCTCAGACCTGGGTAAAAATCCGGCCTCTGCTGATCACTATATATACATGAATCTTGGGAAGTCATTTAGTTTCTTTTGAGCCTGGGTTTCCTCATACACAAAAGAGGATCAATCAGTACTATCTGCCCAACTCAACCCCTGTGACATTAAGAGGATCAAACAAAATGGGAGATGTGGAGACCTTCTGTGTACTGAAACATGCACTACAAATGTTATGATACTCCTGCTTTAATTATGGCAAAAAGAAATCAACGGAAGCTTGGAATGGGAGAAAGGAAAATGTGGCCTTCAGGAAATCTGGATTTGGACTTGGTTAGGTCTTCTTATCTGGGCAAACAATTTCATCTCAGGGTACTTGCTCTGACCTGCCTTCTTGAGAGCATTAAACTCAGATATGGCTTAGTATAAGGTCATATCCTAATAGATATGAAGGTGTTTAGCAAAGTTGGAAGTACTATAAAATCTGCAGTATCTTTATTATATATTCCCAATAAGGATATTTGTTCTAAAAATAAAATGAATTCTGGTTATATTCATTGGCAAAGACATTTAAGACAACAGCATTAAAACAAGATTATATTCAAGTAAAGCACTCTGGTTTAGAAGGGAGAAATGTAAGAATTAAAATCAAGGAAGGATAAGTTATGGGAATAGTGTCTGATTTAATTCAGGGCTATCTTCATGAACTCAAGAATCAGGGCAGAGCAACATTGCAACAGGTAGCAGAAAAATATGGATGGAAAGGAACATCTGGTTGTGCTAAGAAGAGCCTAGTTATTTGGAAGCAAAAACAACAGCTAAATGAACTACTTTAAGTACAAAAATTAGCCACCAAAGGTCAAGTAGAACGTGAAAATGCCAGCTTTTAAGGAAAATGACCAATTCTACATTTGGCACTTTAAACAATGGTTTGAGATAGTTAATCATAAGGTTTATGTGAAATCACGTATGAAAAGAGTTGACAGTATCATTTTGGCACATTGTAAACACTCAGTAAATGTTATGATGTGAGGTATTGTTAATGTTATCGTTACTATGAACTTGTGATTGAATGCTACACTATACTAGAAAGGGAACCTTATTCAATGAAAAATAAGACTCCAATTTAGCTATAAATTCAGTAACTGAACAGCACCTCTAAGACTGACATACTGATTTTATATTTGAATTACAAGAGGGAATTTAGATGTTGAGAGATAAATACATGCACAAGCACACACCTACACGACTTCAGGGAACAGAAATAGTGATATTATTCTGTTATGGCAAATGTTTAATCTATGAAAATGTCAATGTCATTTAGAAACTTAGATATGAAAAACCTATTTATGGAAACATACATGCAAATTCCTAAATAAAAAAAAATCTTCTTATGATCTTAAGGATTTTTTTTTTCTTTCCCAAAGATTCACTGCTGGTTTTCTTTAAAATGTACACCCCAGTTATATAATTTGAAATAAGATATCATATGCAGAAACTTGCTCTAGACACAACTTTCCCCAGCAAATTACTCCTCTCTGGCAAATAACGGCATGCAGCTTACATTATTTAAAATACGTTACTCAATTTTTAGGGGGTGTAAGAGCCATAAGGATTCTGCAATATGGATTCTGTCCTGACTACTCCATTGAAACTTCCCTTTTATTTGCCAAATCCCAGGTTATCTTCTCAGGGCACAGCACCTATGATCACACCCATTTTTATGATACTATTCATTCATTCATCCATACATTTTGTAAATATTCAATGCATGTACTTTCTTTTACGATTCTTCTCAGAGTCCTAAACCTGCTAACTCCCTCTTCTGTGCTCTCTCAGCATCCTTTTCCTACCTTTATCATCATACTCATTGTCATGTCGTACAATTATTTCTTCGATTATCTGTCTCCTTTAACCAGCACTTCAAGGGCAAGGATGACAATGATTTAGTCATCTTTGATGCCCTAGCAAATAGCCATGTACCTGGAACATGGTACGTATTCACAGATGTTTGCTGAATGAATGATTATCACAGAAATAAATTTTCCTTTAGAAGATACTGTAGCTCAAAACTCTCCATTCTTTTAGGGCACCTATTTCTCTCTACTGATGGTTTTTATTTACATTACCAAACTTTAATTTTTTAGTGTCTGCCAAAAAATAATTTATTATGCATGCACACACCAGCCAGTAGAATGTTTTATTACCAAGATATAATGTCTGCTAACTCTCCTACATAACTTATTTCTATGGTTATGATGTCGATTTTATTTTGAAAAAAAAAATTGCAAGCATTTACAGTTACCAAGTAATGAAAAGCTATAAAGCTGCTAACTCATTTTCCTCCTTATATGTAGCTTCTGGCTGCTACCAAGGTTGAGAAATGGTAGTGGTGAGATGGCAAAGTCCTCAAATAAAACTTTAGATTATGCCATGTGAAGAAAGGCGTGAAAAAGCGCTGATTTGGAATACACTCTGTATTGATGATCTCTTTCTGGGCTCATCTTCTAACCACTCACTTTGTTATTTAAGGTGAGTTTACCCAAAGAGGTGCTGAGACATTGTTGAAGTTGGGGGGTGTGGAAAGAAAGATAAAGGAGGAGAGAGGTTATAGTCAGACCCAAATGCCATTCTGAATGAACCATTGTCATTTTCAT
Organism: Eubalaena glacialis; assembly: GCF_028564815.1. Taxonomy (NCBI): domain Eukaryota; kingdom Metazoa; phylum Chordata; class Mammalia; order Artiodactyla; family Balaenidae; genus Eubalaena; species Eubalaena glacialis. Next base: position 47,656,260 of record NC_083728.1, on the reverse strand, counting down.
GCTCAATTCTATCCAATGGCCTATTAGATTCCCTCAGGAAATGAGACTTTCTATTTGAGTTGTAACTAATAGTCACAGCTCTCTTTAATTGGGTGCTTATTATGTGTCAGGCACTATTTTTAATGCTTTATTTGTGTAAATTCTCTGAATCCTCACAATGACCCTGCTTTAGACAGGAGGGAACTGAAGTACAGAAATGTCAGATGATGTGCCCAAGGTCAGACAGAGAAAATGGTAGATCCAGGATCTAAGCATCTGTGGAAAACCTAACAAGGTGACAATCTGCAATTCTAACCTTTGTGACCTGGGTTGATAGCAACAGCTTGCTACAGTACACTTTTTCCTCCTTGTAAGCCATCACATCTTAAACCCCAGGAGAGAAAAACAAGGGGATGTTCAGAAGTTTATTCGTGTTAGATGTATGACACGCAAAAGTGTGAAAACTGGTGAGCTTTGCTCACCCACTATGGCTGGCATCATGGCATAGGGGTTAAGCAAGCTTATGGGCTTTAAAATCAGAGTGACCTAGGTTTGAATCCTGGCTCTGTTACTTCCTAGCTGTATCACCTTTGTGAAGTTCCTTTCATGTATTTATTTATTTTTAGGTTAGTTCCTCCAACTTTATTTTTCATTTTCAAAATTTTTAAAAATAGCTATTCTGGTTTCTTTGCTTTCTCATATAAATCTTATAATTGGTTTTTCTACATCTACCAAAATTCAGTAGGTATTTGGTTGACCGTGCTGTTCAGTTCTTCTGTGTCCTTGCTGATTTTCTGTCTGGTGGTTCTATCAATTACTGTGAGAGGAGTGTCAAAGTCCCTGACTATAATTGAAGATGTGTCTATTTCTTTTTTCAGTTCTGTCAGTTCTGTTGTTTGGTGCATACACATTTCGGATTATATCTTCTTAGCGAATTGACCCTTTTATCATTATAATATCTCTCTTTGACACTGGTAATTTTCTTTGTCCTGAAGTCTATCTTGCCTTACATTAATACAACTACTCTGATGTTCTTTGATTAGTGTTTTCATGGTATATTTCTAAAGGAAACTTCAAATTTTTAGAATAGTTTTAGATTTACAGAAAAATGGCAAAGATAATACAGGGCTTGCATATACCTCACACCTAGTTTCTCCTATTAACATTTTGTATTAGTATGGTACATATATCAGAACTAATAAACCAATATTGATATATTATTAAAAACTAAACTCCATACTCTATTCAGATTGCTAGCTTTTACCTAATGTGTTTTTTTCTGTTTTAGTATCCCATCTAAGAAACCAAGTTACATTTAGCTGTCTCGTCTCCTTAGACTTCTCTTGGCTATGACAGTTTCTTGACTTTCCTTGTTTTTGATGACCGTGACAGTTTTGAGGAGTGTTGGTCACCTATCTTGTAGAATGTCCCCCACTTGGGATTTGTCTGATGTTTTCCTCAAGATTAGATGGAGGTTATGGGATTTGATGAGGAAGCCCACAGAGGTAAAGTGTCATTCTCTTCACATACCAGTGGCACATACTATCAACACGACTTATCACCAGTGACGTTGACCTTGATCTCCTGGCTGAGGTGGACTTCAGTGAGCTTTCTCCACTGCATAGTTTTTTTACTCCCTTTCTATATTTTCCTCTTTGACAGTAAGACACTATGTACAGCCCACAGTTAAAAAGTGGGGAGTTTTGCTGCATCTCCTGAGGGCAAAGTACCTACATAAGTTATCTGAAACTCTTCTGTACAGAATACTTTCTATTATCCCTTATTCGATCATTTATTTATTAGTTTCGATTCATGGATATTTACTTTAGACTTTTATACTTAATACTATAAACCAATACAACATTATTTGTTTTCTTGGTCAAATTGCTCCAGCTTCAGCAATTGGAAGCTCTTTCACTTGGCTCATGTGTACTTTTTTAACATTTTCTTACTGTTTTAAATATTATTTGTGAATAGTACATTGAGAACTGCTTCAAACAATGTTATAAGTTTTGCTTTCAAATATCAAATGTAATTTTCAAAACCCAAGTGAAGAACAATATATTATATTCACCAAATATTAACCCTTTCTACTCCTCTTTTTCACTCCTGACATTTCTTGTTTCCTTCTGTAATCATTCCTCTTCTGTCTCAAGAACTTCCTTTAGAAATTTTCAGATTAGGTCTGCTGATAACAAATTCACTCAGTTTTCCTTCATCTGAGAATGTCTTTATTTCACTTTCATTCCTGCAGGATAGTCTCACTGGATATAGAATTGTTAACTTTGTGAAGTTATTTAAGCTATCACAGCTTCACTGAATTTTATAAAGGTTTAGTTAATGTGCATAAAGGTTTTAGCAAGTTGGTTGACAGAAAGCAAGCACCAAACAGACAACATGATGATATGAACTGATGATTAATTATTGTTTCCACTAAACTGGCATCTATTGAAAAGATGACAAGAGCTAACATCTAGCAGAGAGGGGAAACAATACAGCACATGCCTATACTATATTAAACGAGAGGATCTATTAAGTTATGGACTCTGAGTTTCTCTTTTATATGGTCTTTTGCATCTCAAGTATGGTTCTGAAAATTATGTAATTCACATCTTATCATAATAATCATTCAAGGGACCAATATTCAATGCGAACAGAAGAGAGATTGCTCTTAATTATGGTGCCCAGTTGATAGCCCATAGAACTGTCTCTTCCTAATCCTAAATACAAAACCTAGAAAAAATAGGGTTAAAAAAAGAAAATAAGTGAAGCTGAAAATGATAACAGATAGTTAAGCCGTTATCAGCATCTAGGAGGAATTTTCTTTGTTTATAAGATTAGTTAAACTGGATTCTAAAGTAAAACCTTGGCCCATACCTGCAATGACTGCCTGAATGTAGACAGAAAAACATTTTCCTTAAAGAAATAGAAAGTATCCAATAACAAGTATGGTGGGCAACCATTATTCCCCAGGAGATGAAATTTTCTTAGGGACAGCTTCGTATTTCTTTTGGAGAATCTGATAAAAAGTAATGGATCCTCCCTCCTGAAAAGACATATATGCATGCACACAAAATTGGGCTTAAAATTCCAAGGGGTTCCTGAACTCACTGAAGGTCATCTAAAGACTTATAGAGCTTCATAGATATCAACCTAAGCACTACGGTTTTCTGTGTAGGAGCCCATTTTTGAGTCACCAGAATTTATTTCCTTACTACTACCCATCTTCAGCATTCACACACACACACACACACACACACACACCTGTATACCTCATCTCTCTTGTTACATCTTGTCAGAAACTGCAGCCCTAGAAAAAACTGGAAAGGAAGTTCAGGAAAAATTAGCACGAGCACAACCGCTGGTGACCAGGACAGAGCAGCTTTCCTGATGGTTCATACTAGTGATTATGCTTTTCATAGACACCATCAGTTCAAAGCATTTGAATGGCGGGTGCGGGTGAGAAGTGCTATAGAAAGGTCCCATCTCTGTTCAGCAGAACAGTCTCAGAAGAAAGCCTCTAAAACTCTGGGGTTTTGCCAGGGTTCTCCTCTTCCCCAGGATGCTGGTCCTTTCCCTTAGCACTGCAGGGTTTTCCATGGACCTATGTTACTGCTGTTTCCTGTCTGCACAGTTATGAATGAAAAAAACCTCTAGATTCCCAGTTTAACATAGGCAGTTTGCATAGAGTGCCCTTGAACCCTGCATTCTATTTGTCTAGATACCGAGAAAATCATCTGCTCAGATCTTCTACAACTTAAAGGCAGGTAAATGTGCATAACTCCTGGCAAATCTCCAGTGAAAATAGAGTATCTTTTCAAAAAATAATCTAGATGAGGCATAAAAGCAAACAATTATACAATTATATAAAAACAATATCAAAAAATAAAATAAAATAAAGAGCCATCTATTTCTAGAAAAAAAAACCTGAAAATAAGTTTCCCCAAATAAATATAATTGATTTTGAATGGTAAGATTTAAAAATGAAAAATCATTGTCAGTCAATTGAATGAAATTTGAGTGAAATGGAAAACCATGTACATATTCTTGTTTTTATTAAATTTTACCATTATAATTTTGTTCTGTGATTTTTTTTTAATCTATTGAACATCCAAGCAGCATTATTAATTATAAATGCTTAGATGAGCAAATAAAAATAATACTACCACTACTTACTCTAATAGAAATAATGACAATTATATAACTCAGATTAGAGGCCAGGGTATAACAGTATAAATGTTATAATAATTTAAAAATCAAAAGGAGGAAGGGAAGAGAGAGAGAGAGAGAGAGAGAGTGTGTGTGTGTGTGTGTGTGTGTGTGTGTGTGTGTATTGAGGAGGGAGAATTTGGTTGGACTGATCAGAGAATCACTGAATAAAATATTCATGAATTTATCTATATCAGACATGCAAATATATTTAAATCTATATATCCATATCTCTATGTAATGTCTCCTTTGTAAAACTGAATTAAAATAATTAAAATAGTAAGGTTGAACTAAATCCCCTCCCTCTCTTACTGTCTCATTGAATTTCCTGATTTATAAATTATAAGCTACTTTGGGACATAATCCAAGGACTGGTGAATTGGACTTAAAAACAACAAAAATGATATAACTCCAGCAAAAGCACTGGTAAAGGAAAGAAGTACAAATAAGCTGGATATTTTGCTGCTATGAAGATTTTTTATTTTGCTAAATAATTATCTACAAAAACACTAAAGTTTACAATTTATGGTATGAAGTGGTAAATATTCATAAATCCCCCTCTAAAAAAAGTGCCACTTTGCCTTCTTTGAACATACTGGAAAGGGAAAAAGTCACTTTTCTATTTAAAGAATAATATAGGTAATTTGATCCTGTCATTATTTAACCACTTACCTATCCAAGTAATACTAAGAGTCATACATTAAAATATACTAACTTCAAATTAGGAAAGAACTAAATATACTAGAAAATATTTCTATGACATTCTCAGCAAAGCTTGACAATTTATTAACAGTCATCTTAACCTAAGCGTATAAGAGTTCCAAAAAGCAAGAACAGTTGGGAAAGACTGGGTGATTCATCAATTAGTTCCCTGCTGTGTCCTCTTTTTTGAAATGCCAACAGATTTCACTTTAGGAAACTCTGTATTTTGCTTCAATTTTGTGCTGCTAATAATTAATTCATTTTGCTTACACTGCATCCAGCTTCAAATCATAGTCTCCATTTCTTAGTAATAGATTCTGCCACAGGCAATATGCCGTGGCATAACCTCAATTACGACTTACAAAGGAGAAGACTGCACTTATTTTCTGCTGGAGCCGCTATTTTGTCTTAAATGAAACTGTATATGGGTGATGGGGAGCACTGTTGCAGTGAGAGCTAGTGGGCCCACAACCATACCGAGTGTACGTAAAATCCATTTTAACTCAGAGATAAGAACGAAAGCTCCGTTGACATCAAGCAGCTGGCAAAGGATGACTAATAAACAAATTTTCAATTATAATAGGAAAACCAGTGGTAGATACAACTCTAATATTATCATTAAAAGTGAAAAATTATAATCAAACACATCTTTATGCAGATACTAACAAACTATAAAACCAGTTATTTATCTTGAAGACACAAGGTATGTGTGTCTATGTATGTGTAGAAAGAGAGAGAAAAACACAGACAGAAACAGAGATACAGAGACAGACACATACAGAGATATTTACTTGTAATTCAAATTTAAAAGGATATCAGATGGGATGATTATTATCTTGTCTCATCATTGTTTACTTTATTAGAGATATAACTATTATACATATTTTTTGATTTTTAAAATATCATTGTTAAAATTTTCATTTATATTAACATTCAGAATGTGTAAATAGAGATGAGTCCAAATTAGAAGGTATAATTATGTATGTGTAAATGTGCAAGTACATGGACTAATGGTGTGTGCTAGTGAGAGCAATGGCTTTAATAGCATTTTTTGCTTCTTAATTTCCCTCTGAAATTTTATAGCAGAAGTGGCTATTTAACAATGACTACAAGGTATCTCAGATCTTTAAGTCTTCCTTTAATAAAAGTGTTTAACTATTAACGGGAAAATCAATCACTGTACAAATGTCTGTGAGCAGGTTAAAACCATATCCAAGTCTTTTTGATCCAACTTCCACCTCAGAGTTCTCCCACCATGAACTAGATTCCTATCTTCTCTGGTCAGAAACACTGTGCACAGCAATAGCGAGTGCTGATATGATTATCTACTAAAAGGAAAGTCAGGGCCATGTTGTCTCAGGCTCCTTCTACAGGAACACCACTCAGTTCAGGGTATGTGACATCATGGTTGATGATGGGCCGAGATGCCCTTGTGACCACTCACAGGCTCTGTAATTTGGTAGAGATGTATATAATTAATTCTGCTTTGTCCCTGATGTTTCTAGAACTTAATTATGTTGAAGTCCTGGAAGTCACTGCTATTGACCCACTGTGCCTTTGGTGCGTGAAACTTAAAAGAGAGGTTGCTAAGATTTCATCTTTTGGAAAGTCAAAAGGAAAACAATCAGAAAAATAGGCCTGGGAGCTGTAAAAAGACAGCTCGGTGATGCCCTGTGTTAACTAATCATGTTTCTAGTTCTGCCTTTTCTTTTTTCATAGAATAGTCAAAACGTCCAGTTGGAATGGCTGTGGTTCATCAAGTTCAATCACTTTAATATTACGGATGAGGCCTCAGAAAGGCCAGATGACTTCATCAGGGTCACACAGCTTCTCAGGGGCCAGGACCGGAAGCCAGGCATCCTGGTGTCCAGTCAGGTCATCTGTCCACTCCACACTATGCTGCACTAACTTCTAACTTGCAGCACAAGGAAGTAATGTGTCTTTCATAGAAATCATGTTTTGAGGAACAGTAAGAAAAAGGGAGAAAGAGAGGGAGAGAGAGAGAAGAGGGCAGAAAAGAGAAGAGAGGAGAAGGAAAGAAAAGGAAAGGGAAAGGAAGAAGAAAAGGAAAAGAAAAAAAGAAAGAAAGAAAAGAAAATGTCAGCCCTTCTTTAACAGTACATGTGTAGGTAGATCTGGGCCTATACCTGGGTCACATCTAACTCATTGCCAGGTTGACCTGTCAAAATATCACATACCTGAGGGACTGAAGAGCCTCCTGTGAGGAAATCTATCCGAGGCGAGCATCTATAAACAGTGGTGCACCAAAGGGAATGAGTGGTGGGAGTGGTTTGCCCTAGGCAGGAAGGAATATATATTTTTTTTTCTTCTGATATTGTTTAGAATCAACAGCACTAGGTGATACTAAAAAGCAGACCAATTCTAGCCAATTCTGTTATAGTTCTAAATTCTCTACAGACAAAGCACCCATTATTTTCTGTACCCAAAGTGGACTAATCTCACTGCTCCCACAGTACCCTCTCTGTTCCCTCTACCCACCCCCTCACCCCTGTCCCTGCTTCTGTCCCCTATAAGCCTCTGACATAGTGGGATAAACTCTGGACCCTCCCCTCCAACAGAACCTAAGAGACAGTGGTGAGCGAGGCCAAGTCCCTCTTGGTTTGCCAGAGACCACTGGTAAATGTGGCATCCAAGTATCAGTGGTGCCAGTGGGCCTGCCAGAAACCAGGGACCAAGAAGACTTGACTCAATCATGCATATTGAAAAGGACCCAAAGCAAGAGAAGAGGGAAGTAGTAGGCAGCACATAGTAGCAGTCTGCACAGTTGATTGGGTTATTGGTGAGCGTATGTGAAATTTCCCCTGGGAACCCTAATATGCTTAGTTTTTCTGATGGGAGATTTTTTTAGAAATATGCCTTAGCAGATGGTCAATATACATTATCATTGTAGCTATTACTGTGTGAGTAACTCCTGGTGTGAGAATATGTAAAATAAACAGATTACAGAAAGGGGGTCTTTAAAAAAATCCCTTGGGGATAAACATTAATGTTGTAATTTTGAATAAGTTCATGAATATGCAAAGTCTGCACGAACACTTTGGCTACTAGAGATGTTAAGTGGACAAACTGGCCTAAGGATTAAGTCTGTGGGACTAAAGGGACTGAGGCCGTGGGTCATGTTGCATAGACACAGAGCAGCTTTTTACGGAGAAAAGCACAGTGGCAAGTTCTGTGTTGGAGGTCACAGGAAAGGTGGCTTATCGCAACCATCAGCAATGCTGGCTAACCTATTATAAAGCATGGTCTCAGCTAATTCTGAAAGAAAAAAACTATCTCAATTGTTGAAAAGTTTTCCACAGGTTCTTCATTTTTAAATTATTTTAAACAGAGGTGTGATTACATTTCCCCCTTCTATTATTTTGAAGTTAGAATTTCAGGAGAATTAGAAAATCATGTGCTACAAATTCTCTTTCTATAAACATCAAGTAAAGAGGAAACTCACATGTGTGTTGTCAAGCTAAATTACGGGTGAAACGGAGGACCATAACCATATGCATCCATATGCATTGACTGTTGTGGCAGATTTAATTAGTAAAATTAGTCAAACCCACCAGCCAAACTGCCCACATCAAACCAGCACAACCTATGTTTGTTGGCAGAGTATTGCAGTTAAATAGGCTGAGATTATTTCAGTGTAAGACAACCCTGGCTTACTAACTATACCCAGGACTACGACTAACCTTCAAATAAAATTATAAAGGTATTTTGGCCTTCAGTGAGAAAGGAATAGACAAGTTTCCTAAAGTGCTCAACAATGCATCCTAAAAGGACTTACTTTAATTAATCTGGAAAATCCTCTAATTGGTTGAATTTCTGGGGAAAATTCCCCAGCGGAACCCTTATATACAAGAAGAGAAGTCCTTCCAGTGACTCTTAAATTGCATTAGGCAACCTAATTTCAACCGATACATTATACCAGAAGAATTAGGCTATGAAATACATTGTTTTCAAGGAAAAATCACAGACATAACCTTAGCTAGGCAATGATTTCCACCTATAAAATCTAGGCAAATTAATTCCATCTATCATCCCACCCTATAACCATCAACAGTTTTAATAAGAACTTCTTCGGCACAAGGGTATTTATTTACACTCTTTATACACTGTTGAAAATACTTGGAATTTGGGGAACACCAATCTGAGTAGTTGGATTCTCTCTTTATGATACAGAATTCCTTTTAGAGTTAACAGAAGTATTTTGGTTCTTTCCTTTATAGGTTTATGAAATTTCCTTGACTTCTTGTGCAAGATGACTAATTTGCCTAAAATGGAACAAGAAAAAAAAATCTTAAGACTCAGAAATCAAGAAATCATTAGGGTGGCTTCCTCCTAGTTTTCGTTAGTAGGTGCCATTCAGTGACCTCAGCAAAGGTGGTCATGATAGAATGCCTGTCTGAACTGTCAGCTTGACTAAGTACATTTCTAAAGCTTTCCATATTGGCATTTAATCTTTTATTTAGTCACGGAAACATGAAGTCACCATTTTTAAAACTGCCAAGAGAAATTGGGGGAGAAAAGTGTTATCTTTCTTCAGCTCCCAGCAAAACCCTGCAAGATAATAGGAAGACAAGAATATTTCTTCCATTAACCCCTTGACCCTGCAAGTTAATGGCTTTTTGTTGCGAATACATCAACAAACAGGGCCCCATGTGAGATTCTAACCCAAGGAGTAAGGTCTCTGCAATTACATGGAATAGTGTCCAGGTGCTCCATTCTGACACCTAATACACTTAATGTAAGGACCACGCTGTCCAGAAGCTGGCCAGGAAGCAAAACAGCCATCTTCTGAGAGCAACTTCTAAGGAAAAACACACAGACGCTTAAATTATTATTTTGAACTTAAATACACCAGAAGGCTGCCACGTCTATTTTTTGCCTTAATCTAAAGGTCTTATCCTATTGCATAATGAAGGTGACATTTTCATTATCCACGGAGGACTCAAAATCTATGGTAAGATGAAAGTGAGTGCCAAAAACTTGGAAACACAATTTTAAGCAATTTCCTAAAAGAAAACACATTACAATTTGCATAAACTATCCAATTAGTATGCCTTAGCTACAGCTTAAAAGGATGACAATGACAATCAAAATTACTATCACTTCCTATTATTATAATATTACGATTGTGCTGGGATTTCCCAAATTAAAATGTTAATAAGTAAGGGCTTCATCAAGTTGATCTGGGATGCAAGAAAAAAAAAAATGACTTAATTTCTTCAACATCAAAATCTCATCAGAAATGTACTTACACAGAGAGGGCAAACAGCAGAAGAAAGAAGAACTATAATCCTGCAGCCTGTGTAACATAAACCACATTCACAGAAAGATAGACAAGATGAAAAGGCAGAGGGCTATGCACCAGATGAAAGAACAAGATAAAACCCCAGAAAAACAACTAAATGAAGTGGAGATAGGCAACCTTCCAGAAAAAGAATTCAGAATAATGATAGTGAAGATGATCCAGGACCTCGGAAAAAGAATGGAGGCAAAGATCGAGAAGATGCAAGAAATGTTTAACAAAGATCTAGAAGAAGTAAAGAACAAACAAACAGAGATGAATAATACAGTAACTGAAATGAAAACTACACTAGAAGGAATCAATAGCAGAATAACTGAGACAGAAGAATGGATAAGTGACCTGGAAGACAGAATGGTGGAATTCACTGCTGCAGAACAGAATAAAGAAAAAAGAATGAAAAGAAATGAAGACAGCCTAAGAGATTTCTGGGACAATATTAAACTCAGTAACATTCGCATTATAGCAGTCCCAGAAGGAGAAGAGAGAGAGAAAGGACCAGAGAAAATATTTGAAGAGATTATAGTCGAAAACTACCCTAACATAGGAAAAGAAATAGCCACCGAAGTCCAGGAAGCGCAGAGAGTCCCATACAGGATAAACCCAAGGAGAAACACGCTGAGACACATAGTAATCAAATTGGCAAAAATTAAAGAAAAATAAAAATTATTAAAAGCAGCAAGGGAAAAATGACAAATAACATACAAGGGAACTCCCATAAGGTTAAAAGCTGATTTCTCAGGAGGAACTCTACAAGCCAGAAGGAAGTGGCATGATATACTTAAAGTGATGAAAGGGAAGAACCTACAACCAAGATAACTCTACCCGGCAAGGATCTCATTCAGATTCCATGGAGAAATCAAAAGCTTTACAGACAAGCAAAAGCTAAGAGAATTCAGCACCACCAAACCAGCTCTACAACAAATGCTAAAGGAACTTCTCTAAGTGGGAAACACAAGAGAAGTAAAGGACCTACAAAAACAAACCCAAAGCAATTAAGAAAATGGTAATAGGAACATACATATCAATAATTACCCTAAACGTGAATGGATTAAATGCTCCAACCAAAAGACACAGGCTTGCTGAATGGATACAAAAACAAGACCCATACATATGCTGTCTACAAGAGACCCACGTCAGACCTAGGGACACATTCAGACTGAAAGTGAGGGGATGGAAAAAGATATTCCATGCAAATGGAAATCAAAAGAAAGCTGGAGTAGGAATTCTCATATGAGACAAAATAGACTTTAAGATAAAGACTATTACAAGAGACAAAGAAGGACACTAAATAATGATCAGGAGATCAATCCAAGAAGAAGATATAACAATTATAAATATATATGCGCCCAACATAGGAGCACCTCAATACATAAGGCAACAGCTAATAGCTATAAAAGAGGAAATCGACAGTAACACAACAATAGTGGGGGACTTTAACACCTCACTTACACCAATGGACAGATCATCCAAAATGAAAATAAATAAGGAAACAGAAGCTTTAAATGACACAATAGACCAGATAGATTTAATTGATATTTATAGGACATTCCATCTAAAAACAGCAGATTACACTTTCTTCTCAAGTGCGCATGGAACATTCTCCAGAATAGATCACATCTTGGGTCATAAATCAAGCCTCAGTGAATTTAAGAAAATTGAAATCATATCAAGCATCTTTTCTGACCACAACGCTATGAGATTAGAAATGAATTACGGGAAAAAAACGTAAAAAACACAAACACATGGAAGCTAAACAATACGTTACTAAATAACCAAGAGATCACTGAAGAAATCAAAGAGGAAATAAAAAACTACCTAGAGACAAATGACAATGAAAACACGATGATCCAAAACCTATGGGATGCAGCAAAAGCAGTTCTAAGAGGGAAGTTTATAGCTATACAACCCTACCTCAAGAAACAAGACGATGTCAAATAAACAATCTAATGTTACACCTAAAGGAACTAGAGAAAGAAGAACAAACAAAACCCAAAGTTAGCAGAAGGAAAGAAATCATAAAGATCAGAGCAGAAATAAATGAAATAGAAAAAAATAAAACAATAGCAAAGATCAATAAAACTAAAAGCTGGTTCTTTGAGAAGATAAACAAAATTGATAAACCATTAGCCAGACTCATCAAGAAAAAGAGGGAGAGGACTCAAATCAATAAGATTAGTAATGAAAAAGAAGAAGTTACAACAGACACCGCAGAAATACAAGGCATCCTAAGAGACTACTACAAGCAACTCTATGCCAATAAAATGCACAACCTGGAATAAAGGGACAAATTTTTAGAAAGGTATAACCTTCCAAGACTGAACCAGGAAGAAATAGAAAATATGAACAGACCAGTCACAAGTAATGAAATTAAAACTGTGATTAAAAATCTTCCAACAAACAAAAGTCCAGGACCAGATGGCTTCACAGGTGAATTCTATCAAACACTTAGAGAAGAGCTAACACCCATCCCTCTCAAACTCTTCCAAAAAATTGCAGAGGGCGGAACACTCCCATACTCATTCTATGAGGCCACCATCACCCTGATACCAAAACTAGACAAAGATACTATAAAAAAAGAAAATTACAGACCAATATCAATGATGAATATAGATGCAAAAATCCTCAACAAAATACTAGCAAACAGAATCCAACAACACATTAAAAGGATCATACACCATGACCAAGTGGGATTTATCCCAGGGATGCAAGGATTCTTCAATATACGCAAATCAATCAATGTGATACACCATATTAACAAATTGAAGAATAAAAACCATACGATCATCTCAATAGATGCAGAAAAAGCTTTTGACAAAATTTAACACCCATTTATGATAAAACCTCTCCAGAAAGTGGGCATAGAGGGAACCTACCTCAACATAATAAAGGCCATATACAACAAACCCACAGCAAACATCATTCTCAATGGTGAAAAACTGAAAGCATTTCCTCTAAGATCAGGAACAAGACAAGGATGTCCACTCTCGCCACTATTATTCAACATAGTTTTGGCAGTCCTAGCAACAGCAATCAGGGAAGAAAAAGAAATAAAAGGAATCCAAATTGGAAAAGAAGAAGTAAAACTGTCACTGTTTGCAGATGACATGATACTATACATAGAGAATCCTAAAGATGCCACCACAAAACTACTAGAGCTAATCAATGAATTTGGTAAAGTAGCAGGATACAAAATTAATGCACAGAAATCTCTTGTGTTCCTATACACTAATGATGAAAAATCCAAAAGAGAAATTAAGGAAACACTCCCATTTACCACTGTAACAAAAAGAATAAAATACCTAGGAATAAACCTACCTAGGGAGACCAACGACCTGTATGCAGAAAACTATAAGACACTGATGAAAGAAATTAAAGGTGACACCAACAGATGGAGAGATATATCATGTTCTTGGATTAGAAGAAACAATATTGTGAAAAATGACTATACTACCCAAAGTAGTCTACAGATTCAATGCAATCCCTATCAAATTACCAATGGCATTTTTTACAGAACTAGAACAAAAAATCTTAAAATCTGTATGGAGACACAAAAGACCCCGAATAGCCAAAGCAGTCTTGAGGGAAAAAAATGGAGCTGGAGGAACCAGACTCCCTGACTTCAGACTATACTATAAAGCTACAGTAACCAAGACAATATGGTACTGACACAAAAACAGAAATATAGATCAATGGAACAGGATAGAAAGCCGAGAGATAAACCCGCGCACCTATAGTCAACTAATCTATGACAAAGGAGGCAAGGATATACAATGGAGAAAAGACAGTCTCTTCAATAAGTGGTGCTGGGAAAACTGGACAGCTACATGTAAAAGAATGAAATTAGATCACTCCCTAACACAATACACAAAAATAAACTCAAAATGGATTAAAGACCTAAATGTAAGACCAGACACTATAAAACTCTTAGAGGAAAACATAGGAAGAACACTCTTTGACATAAATCATAGCAAGATCTTTTTTGATCCACCTCCTAGAGTAATGGAAATAAAAACAAAAATAAACAAATGGGACCTAATGAAACTTCAATGCTTTTGCACAGCAAAGGAAATCATAAACAAGATGAAAAGACAACCCTCAGAATGGGAGAAAATATTTGCAAACGAATCAACGGACAAAGGATTAATCTCCAATATATATAAACAGCTCATGCAGCTAAATATTAAAAAAACAAGCAACCCAATCCAAAAATGGGCAGAAGACCTAAATTGACATTTCTCCAAAGAAGGCATATAGATGGCCAAGAAGCACATGAAAAGCTGCTCAACATCACTAATTATTAGAGAAATGCAAATCAAAACTACAATGAGGTATCACCTCACACCAGTTAAAATGCGCATCATCAGAAAATCTACAAACAACAAATGCTGGAGAGGGTATGGAGAAAAGGGAACCCTCTTGCACTGTTGGTGGGAATGTAAATTGATACAGCCACTATGGAGAACAATATGGAGGTTCCTTAAAGAACTAAAAATAGAATTACCATATGACCCAGCAATCCCACTACTGGGCATATACCCAGAGAAAACCATAATTCAAAAAGCCACATGCACCCAAATGTTCATTGCAGCACTATTTACAATAGCCAGGTCATGGAAGCAACCAAAATGCCCATCGACAGATGAATGGATAAAGAAGAAGTGGTACATATATACAATGGAATATTACTCAGCCATAAAAAGGAACAAAATTGGGTCATTTGTTGAGACGTGGATAGATCTAGAGACTGTCATACAGAGTGAAGTAAGTCAGAAAGAGAAAAACAAATATCGTATATTAACGCATATATGTGGAACCTAGAAAAATGGTACAGATGAACTGGTTTGCAGGGCAGAAATTGAGACACAGATGTAGAGAACAAACGTATGGACACCAAGCGGGGAAAGCGGCGGGGGGGTGGGGGTTGTGGTGTGATGAATTGGGCGATTGGAACTGACATGTATACACTGATGTGTATAAAACTGATGACTAATAAGAACCTGCTGTATAAAAAAATAAATAAAATAAAATTCAAAAATTAAAAAAAAAATGTACTTATACAAATAAGAAATCTTTAAAGGATAAAATAGCATTAAATTATTATATATTTTCATAACTTTTTCCTAATTGTAAAAGTGCCCCTTCTCTAACAGTTTCCTTTAGGTAACTTTCTAAAAGAGGAAATATTGTGTTAGAGAACATGTTGAAAGATCTCAATATATACTGTTAAATTAACCAGTTCTACTCTAGAAAAGCTGTCCAAATGTATGTGTTATTACATTTTTGGGCAATAAAAAATCTGAAAATCATAGTTATTAGAATTATTTAATTCAAACCACCATTAAAAACTAATTTGGAGTAAAAACTCAGACTTATAAATGTCCCATTATTTCTAAGCTATTAAAACAGAAGATTACAGCAATATCTTTCCTCATTTATGTGGCTATAACCATACATCAAACTAAAGTAAATAATGCTTTAAGAAATGATAGGACTTATCAGAAAGATAAAGAAGTAAATTTACTTTCTAAATTATAAATTGCACTTGGATTAGCATCATCAATTAATATTTATTATACACCATAATATAGCAGGTGTCATTGAAATATGACTAGAAGCTACTATGAAACTAACACAACTCTACTGTTAAAGTTTGACCTATAAAATCTAGTAACGAGACAAAAAAGTCACACAGTTGTGTGACTGCCAATCATGCATGTGACACGAACGATGAATACCCCTTTTGGGAAGAAACTTCAGATACAAGTAGAAAAACAATGACCTTCTGAAATCAGAATAGTGCTGCAAATTATCAAGATAAATACAAGTTGACTAACTGTAGAAAAATTGAAAGCTAAAGAACATGGGGAAAAGATTAAACTTCAGTCAGTGTACTTACAGTAAAGTTTCCCCTAAATCTGTACCTAAGTCACTGTTTCCAATTACATTTTATGCTAAATTCATTTAAAGTAAATGAAAGAATGTTTACAAGTGGGTTTTGCCAGCTGCTAATGCTAGTTATTACAATTATGAACAGTAACAGTAATAAATGCTATAGAACATATCTGAAAATAACTACTTTTCCAATAGAGTCCCCTAGTCTGACATTATTAATTACACATCAATCTAGATATAGTAAGTTAATAAAAAGTCTACTTTAATCTCAAAATGTACTGACCTTTACATACAAGGAAGGTCCTATTAACTTAGTAGGATATGAACTTTAAGTTGTTTTTCCAATTCTGGTAATAAAATGCACTGAGTCAGCCTTATATTTTATGCAGTCCTTTCAAGACCATTCATTCATTCATTCGTTCATTCATCAGCAAATGCCTACTAAGTTCTCTCATGCTACTGGCACTGAACAAAAGGTGAACAAAAGCAGTTATGATCGAGGTCCTCATAGACTCTGTAGTCTAGAGTTAGAAATAGGTATTAATCAAAACCCTTCATGGCACTTATCATACACATGGATAAAAATCTCTAGTTATGATAAGTGCTGTGAAGGAACAGTAGCCAGTCCTGCAAGGAGACTGAATCTGGGGTTTGGGGAAGGCTTCCTGAGGAATTGCTGTTTGAGTAGGAATCATAAGCACAAGCAAGCATTAGCTAAGTGAGGAAGAAGGGGGAGGGAGAGGATCCTTAGCAGAGGGGACAGCAGGCACAAAGAAAGAAGGGAAGAAACACAGAGTGTGTGGGGCAGACTGCTACAGAGTGAGATAGGAGAACAAATCATGCAAACTCGGTAGACGGGGATGGTTTGGGTCAGTATCCCAAGAAAACTGGCAGACATTGAAGGGTTTAAGCAGAGGAGTGACATGCTCAGATCTGGGTTTTGAAAACAGCGTTCTGCTTGCACACTGGAGAGTGTGTGGAAGTCAATGTCTGGAGACCATTTAGAAGGATATTGCAATAGTGCAGGTGAGCGGTGATGATAGTTTGGGCTGGGAAGGTGACAGGACAGTGAATATAGACAGAAGTAGACGCAAGAGCAAGATGTTTAGGAGGTAAAATGGGCAGGTCATGTTGATGGATTGGACACGGTAGTAAGGAAGAGTGAGGGATCAAGATTTTGGCCTGACATCTTCAATAATACCATGTACTGTGATAAAGAACAAAGCACAAGGAGGAGCCCTAATGAAGGAAAATCGGGAGTTTGTTCTCGACAGCTTGGACCTGAGATGTCTAAGAGAAGATGGCGAGAGAAGCATGGCCTGTATGGAACTTGAGACATAAATTTGTATGGCATCAGTCTGGGGTTTGTTGAGGTAAGGCGACAATAGGATGTCCCTTTAAAAATTAAAGCTGAATTTAGAATAAATAAAAGTTTACAAATGTAGTCAAGCTTTTACACAAAAATGTATATTACAGATAAGGGCATATACCAGGGCTCCCTATAGTAAAGCAAAATTATATATGTGTGAATGTGAAAGGCATGTTTTTGCACTTCTGAATCAGCATGCCCAGTGTGCAGTAGGACGGCAATGCCTTTTTGCCATCAAAAAAAAAAAAAAGTTAGTACACAGTAAAGAAAAGACAAACTAAAATAACAGCAAATTCAGCTTGCCCTCCAATAAGGAAGTAATTCAGTAACATCCACAGATATTAGATTTTCTGTTATAGAGTATCCCTGAATAAGTAAACTTATTTCACTTTTTAGTTCAAGTAATTTATATGGATATTGAGTGAGGATGAAACTTTATTCATATAAAAACATTAACATTCTGAAAATAATCTGGTTATTCAGATGAAACAGCTCTTCTTTTTTTCCCACATTGGTTACTACTAGTTTTCCCAGCCCGGCTGCACTAAAACAATTCTTGGTCATCATTTTCAGTCAGTGTCCTACAGAGGAAAAGCCTAAGAGATTAAACAGGAGGATAGCATTCTTGTTATCACACTGGATCAATTTCCAGTTATAGATTCCAATCACAGAAGAGGCAGAAAACCTTTCAGAACCACTTATATCAAATATTATCCCCTAACTGAAAATGTGGTAAGTCAGCAGACAATTCTTCCTCAGACTTGACAAAAGTCATGATGATTATTATTCCTTCCTATCAACCACCTGAGGCTCTTAAAAACCTGAATATACATAGGCTCATAAAACTTCATATAATATGAAACTGTTCATGTCAAGGTCAATGTATACCTCCCTGTGGCCAAATACAATGGAACCTCTCTCTCTCCATCTACTTGGACTTCTCTGCTCCTGGCTTCCGCAAGATACACTTGGCTCCTTGATTCAGGCAACACTGTTCTCTCTTGGATTTCATAAGGCTCAACTCCTCCTTTTCTTACTACCTTCCAGGCTGTCTTCATTTGTTCCTCGTTCTATCCCAGTCTTTGAAATGCTAGATGTTCTCTTTACTATGCACAATATCTCCCTACATGACCACATCCAGACACATGGCTGTACATTCCACATAATGATTTCAGAAACATAAACAAAAACACATAAGCTACTAATTTGTATCACTGGCCTTGATTTCTGCTGTAATTTCCAAAATTGAATATTCAACTGCCTGTTTGATATCTACATTTGAATATCTTGTAGGTGTCTCAAACATCCTATGGGTCTAAAATGGGATCCACTTTTGTTCTACTCTTACAAGTATTCATCCCTCTCTGTGTTTCCACCAGATCCATGACATCAATATCCACTCAGTTGTTTAATCCAATTCATAGGAAGTGTTCTTGATCCCTCTCCCCATTTGCCTCCCCCCATCACCCCTCATATCCAATTTATCAGCTAGTTCTTCAGGGTCCATCTCCAAAGCATATCTCAAATCATCATCATCATCATCACCTCTTGTCTAGATTCCGGCTTTCTTCTCTATTAATACTCACACCTCTAGAATCCATTCTCCACAGTCACCAGAGTGACCTTTAAAACTATAAATTGGCTTGCATGACTCCCATGTTTGAAACATTCTATAGCTTCCCATTTTTGTAGGAATAAAATCCAAACTGTGCCCTACTAAGTCCTTCCTGGTCTGGCCTCTCCTACTGCTCCAAACGCAACTCTAGTCTCTTCTCGCTGTGCATTACCTACAGTGGCTTCTATGGTTGTACTTTGAAAACACCAAGCTCTTCCCTACAAATCAAGGTATGACATCACTCTGTTAATACAGACCTGTGCCTGGCAGTAGCTTCTTGTCTCTCAGCCCCGAACCCATCCTTCTAATCCTTTGCTTTGTGATGCTGGAGCTGGCACTGTTAAAGGTATGTATCTTCTTTAGCAGCTGGCTTCCTGTTAGGTTCCACTAACAGGGTCAGTAGAAGGAAACTGGCAAGCAGAAGAGGAGAAAAAGAAAAGAACAGCTCCTTCCTTTTTCACTCATCTTAGAGGATAAAATGGAGTATCAGTGTATTTTATAACTAAGTTGGAGGTTGTTTTTTTTTTTAATATTAGGCATTTCATAAATTATATCAACAAAATGTAAACTCCTTTGAGGACAAAGACTGGGTCTTATTGATACTACCATGATGCTGGGAACCATTACTTATTCTGTCAATACGCATTTGTTGAGTACTATATGAGGTGCATAAAATGTTTAATTTTCAATACACACTATGACCTAATGTAATAGGTATTTTTTCTATTTTACATGCATACACACACACACACACACACACACACACAAACCCATGTAAAGAGAAGATAGGAAAGGTAAAACCAAAGGTCATACAGCTAATAAATGATTAAGTGAAAATTTCAACTCATTTCTTTAGGACTCCAGTGCTCTCATTCTCCATTAGACCAGGCTGCTCTTACTTATTTACTGTTATATTCCTTGCCACAAACAAGGTAGAACCCTGTACAAAACAGATGCTCATTAAATGTTTGTGGAGTAGATGACAGAACAAACAAATAAACACTTCAAAAAAAAAACTAAAATAACTGTGATTTGTTGGCATGGGTAAATAAACCTGATAGCATTTCTGTTCCAAAGGTAACATAGCTTTGTGGCTACAATTCAGTGATCTCACCATTCTAATAAATAAGGGACCCATGTGCTGACTAGAACAATGATGAGGAGGGAAAAGAAACTGAATCAACTTGGTTAATGGAATTTCCAATGTGGTGATAAATCTAGGATGTTAATCTCGAAGGATGGGAATATGAGTGTTCAAAGTGACAGCCCAGATTCTCATAGAAGTGTTTCAAGGTGCAGATGCTTTGCCCTAATGACTCCACAGAGCTGTGATATTAGTTCAGAAAATCTGCTTTACTTGTCGGATTCTTTGACAGAAAAGTTTCGCTTGTGAATGAGAACGTTTTGGCAGATCACCAAATGATCATTACAGCTTTAATCTTTGAAGGCTATTCCTAACCAGTACTCAGCTTCAAATAATGAATGCAATTCAAATCTTAAAGAACAAAAATAACCTGGCACTGAACTGTAGAAGTACACTGATTATGACTGAATAGGAGAAAGAAGTGTATGTAGGGAGAAAATAATATGTTCTGTATTAAAATACGTGGGTGTATCCACAATTAATACAGAACAATTCAGAGCTAATCCAATAGTCTTATGTCCATAATTAATACAGAACAAGTCAGTGCTAATCTAATATTCTCATGGATTGTATGCAGAGAGAAGCGGTGACTGTCATTCCATAATAAAACATTCCCTAAATTAAATCCCACAGTACTTGATATGATACAAGCTTTATAATGCATTTCTAACAACAAAAAATACCCATAAATGTTATAAAATAGAAATATCAATTCTAAATATTTTTTAATTGTAGGATAAAGAAATATGCTTAATGTTGGGTTTTTCTTAAGAATATTAAGATTTAGCAAAAATTTTAATGGCATCAACAGACTACTATAAATGGATTGCCATTAAGATTTCAAAATTAGAGAATATTCTAATTTGAAATATTCACCAAGTAAAAAAATATAACTATATAATATAAATATAAATGCATGTATTTAAACAAAATATAAATGAATTCATATTTATACATTATTTATATGCTTTTTGAAGGGTTCTGATTATTATAATATACCAATTTTAGTCTATACTCATATATACGATATACTGAATTTATGGATGCTAAAGAGGGTTTGTTGGAATCTGAAAGGATGATGGAAATAGTGACAAGATTCACAAGTCTTTGATTCATGTCCCAGCTCATCAGTTGAAAATGTTCAAAAATTTACAGTCGTTTGGTCAATTCCTTTGTGTTCCACATGAGGAAACTGAGGCGCAGAGAGCAATTACACATCCAGACAAGACCGATGCAAAACTAGGGGCGGCAACCAGGTCTCCTGATATCAGTCTCTGTGTTTGTATCCCCCTATTCAATTCTGGGTCTTAGTTTTCTCAACTGGAAAACTGGAATAATAACTCCTCTGTAAACCTTACATCTTTTGTAAGGATCCAAAGATGACATGCTCCTGGAAGCACCTCCCAAACCACAAAGTGCTCTATTAACACACGGATTGTTAGAGCACAGATGTGGCACATGTCTTTAGTCTGTTCACATACAGGCTGAAAATGTAAGCCCAAATATCTGCATGCAGAATTCAACGTACTGTATTTAAACAGAAATGGCTTCTCTCATTTATTAAATTGACTTATTTGTACAATGTAGGACTAGTTTTTATCATACTCTGGGCCAAAAAAAAAAAAATTGCATATAAGCCATATCGAAGTTTACAGTGTTTTTCCTAAAAGGGAAAACTCTGTCTGCAGCAGACACTGTTGATGCCTTGCCTCATAGCCCTCTGGGTCAGCTGAGTAAACCTGCAGCTGAGAACACTTCCTGGTGGCTGGCAATTTCCCACCTCACGCAGGACTCTCTTCTCTGCCCTTTTCTGTCAGCCTTAGGGTTTGCACAGAGGTGCAACCTGGAAATCCAGTGAGGAAATGCATGGCGGCGACTTAACACCCAGGGCAACTCAACCAGTGTGTGTATGTTGGGAGGTGAAGCATTACTTTGAGCGTCTGTGATAGAAATTCCACTTGCAAATTCATTCTGAAAACTGAAGGATCTCTGCAAAACTCTAAGGAGCAATTAGTTAATAGTGGCTGCTTTAAATTTGGGTCTTCAGGGTCTCCTTTTAGTTATGTGAGCAAGGTAAAGTGATGCATACTGGCAAATATATAAACATACAACACTGACCATTTCAATTAGGTCTGGCCTTCTAGACCTAAATTTCTGGCTACTCACAGAAATTTAACTAATCCCCTAAGTGCTACAATGCAATGTGTCTCAGCCTTGGTGAAGGTCATTTGACCATTCCTACTGTGTGAACTGTGTTCCTTTTTAAAACTGAAAACAACTTCAGTTGCGGTTCGTAAAGCCAGCTTGGTTATAATCCCTTTTACGGGAGTACTTCTGAAACATTATATATGAACCTTCTCAACAACTCTTTCCAACCTACATCTACTCAGAAAACACACTACCTGTACTCTGCCCTGGGCCTTGGAATGGCCTTTGGCCCAAAGCAATAAAATCTTTATTTTATTGAGAAATGTTTACTTTTTTCTGACCCAAATTATCAACTTGATATTTATTAAGTACACTGACAGCTATGGCATATTCACAGTCTAGAAGACCAGTAAAACAATTTTACATGCAGTTTTTATGTCTAAACAAATAACAAGCATATATGTAAAATACCCACTTAAAGAGAAAAACGTTGTCTATTGAAATAAAGGTTGAAATGCTGGTTTTTTTAATTTACATATTTGACATGTTTAGGTTTGTTTAAATATATGTAGAAATGGATAAAAACACATTTAGCATCTTTAGTGATCATTTGAATATTTCATTTTCTTCTAATAAAAAATAAAATCTAAATTTAATTTTTAAATATCAATTTTTTTTCTCTCTTTCAATTTAGAGCACTTTAATTTTTATTTCTCAGCATCATATTTAGGCAATGTCAGGAAAGCAAATACAGTTATATTCCTAATGGAAATGAGGATGGATGGTTTATAAGCTTCAATTAGTGTTTGCAGCACCTGAGTAATCTGCAAGATAAAGAGAGATTTCTTTCAAGGTCTTATTTTTGGTTTTTTTGGGGAGCTGCTCTGGTTTCAAGGAGAAGCTGCAAAATTATATGACTTCTTTCTCGTCCAACCCTCAGAACACCTATATTTAATTAATGAAAATTAGGGATGTTTTATCACAGTTTAGTTTAGGCACATCATATAAAGATGGCAAAGTTTAATTGCATTTAATTTTTTTCTTTTTCTTTTTTTGTGATTAATTATATGAGATCTTCACGCCATATAGCTTTTGATGCAAACCTCAATTTTTAATGGATGAATTGAAACAGTTTATATAACTTTTAAAACAGCATCCTTAATAAAAAGAATAAAATGTATCAGGAATACCTTTAAAAAATAATATTGATTTGAGGTATTTTTTAAATACAGAAAAGTATAAAGAAGAAAATGAAAATGACCTAATATTTTACCATTCAGATAAACTAGTTTTTTTTTTTTTAATCAAACAGTGCTTAAAAGTAGATAATCAGAATCTTCTCTTCCCCAATAGTCCTTCATTATAAAGAAAACCACTATTAAAAATTATTTCAAACACCATTTATCCTCCGGTGTTACAGCAATTCACCCAAATGTGTCATCTATTTGTTTATGTGCCTACCTATCCTTTAAAAAGAGGGATAACACTATAAATGCTATGCAACCTAATCCATTCCTTAGTGCTTAATAAATCCTGGAATATTTTCCACATCAGTACAAATTTGCCTTTTTTATAGGTTGCATAGTATTTCAATACATAGAAAACACATGCTTTTTGATTCTTAGACTTGACTATCAGAGAATGGGCTAGACTAAATTAAATGAAATGCTCTTCTAGGTAAATATTTTATAGAGTGGAAAAGCCAAGATTTAGTAATGAGATCTTGTAAACTTGCTCTGTTGCTCCCGGTCAAGTGCCTGCATTCACGTGGTCCACGAATGCCATAGAATAGACTCTGCAGTATTTCTTCGGGAAATATTATTTAGGACACATATTATCCGAAAAAGAGCAGCCCCTAAATCCTAAATGCTCTCAAAGCACAGTAGAATAATACTTTTGCTCTCCCATAAACCATGTTCTAGAAAAGAATAGGAAGTCCCTGCAAGGTTGTCTGAACAGGGGAGTGTGGCCTCCCCAACATGAAAGGGAAAATGGGGTGTGGTATTATGTCTACAGGGCACATTCTACAAACAGCATCAGTTACTACTTAAATCTCTTGGATGCTTAGGAAGATAAGCAGAACAAGGGTTTTGTTTCAGGTGAGATCATGGAACAGATGATAGGGGCCAAGTCTCCTTGGTAAACCTTATCCTGCTTGTCCTATCTACCCACCTTTGCTTTGACTTCGTATCACATCTCTTCAATTGAACTCACCGTCAACTTTGAACTTTCCCCAGGCAGGGAAAAAAGGCTACATGCTCCTTAACAATGACAGGTGTACTTTTTTATGACCTCTGAGGATAAATCAGAATTTAGTACAAACATTTACTTTTATTTCTTCACTCTTTAAAATATATTGAACGATCTCATTTTTGAAAGGCTTTCAAAAATGATCATTTAAAATGTAAAAGGTAATGAGAGAAGATTGATAATGCTTCAAATTAATTATTAAAATTTAAGGACTGGCCATCTCTTTAACAGACATTTAATATGGAATCAAATGGTCTATCCCATTTAGATCATATTAGATATGGCAGATCAACTATGAAGATCAATAAGTATCTGGTAGTTATGATTACCATCATGTGTGTAACTTATGGCTAAGGAAGGTATCAGAGAGAGATGATTCACGTATGACTTAAACTTGCAACCTCTACCTCCTTAGAAATTGCCTGCAATCAACTGAACTTCCCAGTGGCGGCCCTACTGAGGGTCCTACAGGTGCATTACTTTTCCCGTATTTCAGTTGTAGCATTGCCCCCATTGCCTCTTTTTTAAGGCATATTTGGGGAGTTGAGAGGACGAAGTGCAGAATGAGAAACCTGAGAGCATGGTACCCGACTCTCTGTTCTCACTGAAAGTGGCAATGGGAAATTCCAGATTTGAAATTCTAAAGAGGGAGGTGATCATTTCAACAAAAAGCTGTGGGCATTCTTCTCTAACAGATGCTCTGGATTCTGGTGGCCTGAGCCTACTGCACCCCAGGATGCACTCTAGTTTTTGCCTTTAAAAGCACAGAGTTCAACCCTTAGCCCCCTCTTCTCCATTCCCAAGAAAGTCCACTCAAGTCTCTTTTTTCTTCTTCTAATAATGAATCCCTAAGAATTTAAAAATAGATTCAACTCAACCTCCTCTGAAAGCTGAGAATGAACAAAGACACAAAATTTGGCCAGTAAAAAGAGAATAGGGATAGTTATTTCCTTCCAGGCCAACCTCTCCACAAGGGAAGAAATAGTCAAGACTATTAAAAGGTGAGGATTTAAATCACGCTAATAAAGAATTGGAGCTGTCAGTGCCTCAGAGTCTGGCAAAAGAATCCAGTGCTCAGCATTCCAGATGATGAAAATTGCAAGCTATCTCAGAAAAAGATTTCAGTACTTCGGAAAATTTCAAGCCTCTTCCTTAGCTTTCTCTCTCTGTCTCTTTCTCTGTCTCTCTCTCTCTGACTCTGAGTGAGCCAAACAGTATCAACAAGAGAACGGGGAATTCAGAGACTTTTCATGCACTTAAAGCATGCTTATCACTACCTTTCTGCCATCCCATCTACTTAAACATCTAAGGGAAGGAATTCTGTTTCTTAAGAAAGGAAACCCAAACAAGGAGCACAGACACTAAAGTGCATTTCCTACTCTCCCTTTCAGACAAAGGTGGCCATTGACATGTAAGCGAAAGTAGTCTGGTGCGGTTTCCAGGACGGCTCTTCAAAGGATGCCGCTCAACTGAGGGAACATCATTTCTGATCTTCACTCTCCTTCCCTTTCCCCTCCTTCTTCCTGCCTGGAACCCGGAGGTGACTAATAGAACTCCAGCAAGTTATCTAGGACCACGAGGTAAGACTTAAGATGGAAAACAGACATTAACAGAGAAAGGTGATAAAAGGAGGCAAAGTTCCTAATGATGGTGGAGCTCCCATATCACCCTTGGCCTGCCTCCTTCTCAGCTTCTTTTGCCTGAGATTTTTTTTTTTTTTCGAATAAAAAAATAAATTAAAAAATACAACAAAACCCCCAAATAACTCTATATTTAGTTTGAGTCACAGTAATTCGGGCTCCCTGTTACAGACTACTGATACGGTATGTACCTGAGTATCATTGTTTGGGGTAGGCGTCGGGGGACACGTGAGATGAGACTGGCTGAAAGAGGATGGTCAGTAGAGCTCACCCAGAGTCTTCCGCCTTGACTCCAAGTCCCTGGAGGGCACTGTCCCTCTCCCCTTCCCTCAAACTATGACTTCATTTGAATTCATTTAAACACAGTGGGCCATTTCCTCTTGTTCATATCTCATTAAAGGCTCTTTTCTCTGCTCATTTAAATTAGATTTAGCTTACAGAAGTATGCAAAAGGCTTAAATGTGTGTGTGTGTGTGTGTGTGTGTGTGTGTGTGTGTGTGTGTGTGTGGTGAGGGGGCGCGGAATGGAGATGGTGTATATTTCAAATAAAGCTAAGTGATTTTCCCAGTCCAGGTCCTTCAGTCCTGGACCAGCGGCCAAGGTCAGCCCAGACTCCTAAAATGATCTCGCTCAGAATCATGAGCATACACACAGCCCTGTGTGAGTATTCGGGGGAGAAAAACAATCTGTTTCATTTAGCATGTTGCCACACAGAAGTTAAGTGAAATTATTAAAGGGTAACTAAATGGGCACTATCTTTTCTTTTTTTCAGGAGAAAATGCTTTTTACAGAAATTTACTGTCATTCTATTGAGTTTTCTTTCTTTTCAGAAAAGTACGTTTACAGAGCATCCCTGCCTCCAGGCCCTGTTTTCTCATTTGTAATGATATACTATATGTAAAGTTATATTACTAGCACTTGCAATTTCCCAACTGCTTGATGCCTAATGTCACAAAATCATAACTAAGAGAGGCTGTTACCTTCACTGCTCCAAGGCATGGCAGAGTGTTATTTCGGCAACAATGAAAGCGTATAATAAAAGACTTTAATTTTAATGACAGCTTGAGTGCAAGCTGTTAGAAAAATCGAGTGCGTGTTTTCCCTATCCAGGTAACCGAATCAGGTGGTCCCCTCAAAACAGCATCCTTTTCCAAATGACTCTGGATTATGCAATTTAATTCAACAAGCGTTTATCAAATACCCATTACATGCGAAGCACTGCAGTGGGTGCTGCAGTAACCAAACAGCAACACCTGCCCTTCAGGAGTTTGCAATCTAGTGGGAAAGAGAGGTGCCTATTAACATAACTTTAATACAAGGCAGATGGTAGGAAGTGCTAAAATGAACTGTCACGGACTACAGCATAGGCATGTGTGAAGCATCTGGCAGAAGGGGGCTTTGGAGAAGGACTTCAACAGGAATATAATATATACACTGCAGCAAAGAAAGCCAACCTAAATAAAGGCTCAGAGATGAGAACTCCTGGGGTTTGTTAAGGGACAGGATATCGGGAATATGTGACCAGAAGACAGTAAAAATAGGGAAAAAAACACACAAAAAAAGGAGAGGGTTTGGAGCTAGCAGGAAGGCAAGTCGGTAGAAACATGGTGAGCGTTTAGAGGTAGGGGTGAGGAAGAAACAGCCAGCCTGCATGATGTGATTGCAGTCTCCCTGATTGCTCTGCATTAGTCTGTGTCGCTGATGTCACAGGGCCCCACTCACATCCCCTTACCCTGACTGCCAGCACCTGTATTTTACGTATCTATTTTCCCAAAGGGCTTTCTTTGGCTTCCAGAGCCTGCTTTGCTCCAGCACATGGGAGACGGGAAGTGCTGAGGAATTCACATCCAAGGCGAGCTGTTTCTAAGAGATAACCGATGGGAGTTGGTATGTTAACAGCCAAGCTCTTTTGCCCTTGGGTGGGTAAGGGTGGGCTACCAGAGTCTCTCTTCCCGATCTCACTCTCCTACTCCCCTACCTTGAGCCACCTTGCCAATATACTACCTACCCTCAAGTCCTTAAAATCTCACTGTCTGCTTCTGGGGAAAACCAACTTGAAGACAACAGTATGGGTGATGATAATTTGCTGTTGAACCTCATTGAAGCACTATTATCAGGAATCTCCAAGGCTCTCTTTTAAAACTGCGTATCCGTGTAAGGAGAGGAAAAAGCAGAACTGTGAGGAGAATATGTTCTGCTGAGTAGAGATGGCAAAATATGAGACACAATAGAATGAGATGTTTACAACCTGTATTTAGGCCCAAAGTATCATTTAGTCACGTGGCTGCACAGCAGTCTCTTGAACGTGAAAAGCTCCATGATGATCCTGAGAAAAAGGCAGCAACTGAACAGGGTTTTCCTGCAATAAACACACTGCCTTCTGCTTGCCTTATTGCTACTTATACGGTATCCATACAGGTCATTAAGATTTAGAAATAGACTTCAGAAAGACAACAGTGTAAGAATATTATCCCTCAAATTGTTATGCACTGTTATGAACAAACCTGCATGGACAAGTAGTAGTGTGGAATTGTTCACATTCTGAGACGGGTGCTTTGGGTGCAAGAAGGAAACATTTAGGAGAAGTTTCCTCTGAGAAGCCTTCCTTGGCTAACTTGGTGCTCAGCAACCTCCTTGCTTCTGAGATGCAAAAGCATTCAGAATCTCAATGGTTCATTTGTTCCTCAGCCTAGTATGTACTGCTGTGTCCTGTCCTTTAAACTAGACTGTAGTCCTCCTTGATCACACGTCTTTGTGGCTTGCACAAAGTGACCCTTACTCTGGCATGTTGTCTTCCAGGAGAGCAGACTTTGGGATGGAGCCTGGAGTATGGGAAATTTATTACGGAGTGTTCTTGAAATTAGCAACTATGGTAGAAGCAAAGGAAGCAGGGCTGGGCAGGGAGAAAAGTTGGGCTGTGCTGCTGTCACCAAATGCCTCAGCCGGTTCCATGGGAAACTCTGAAACTGGGATACCCTTTAGAGTTGTCACAAATTGGGGCAAAGGAGCTGGCCTTTTATACCTTTGCATTGGATGTGGGTATCCACTAAAACGGTAGATGATATCTTTTGGCTGATCTGAGTGACGTCAGTGTCCTCGTAAGCACCTGGGGAAACCTCAATAATATATTTTAGTTTTGAAATTGAAGAACTGTGTTGAGAATGTTCTATGATGAACACGAATTCAGTAATGACAGCATACGCTAGCTATATGCGTTTTGTCTTCGTTTTCTAGCAAAATGGTTAAGGCTCTAGGTAGCAAACCTCTTTATTTCACTCTTTGATTCATAGCATTTTTAACATAATAATTGCCCAATTGCTGTTATCAGTTACTGATGAAGATTATGATTTTACTGGAAGCAATATTAAGAATTAAGTTCACCATATCACAGTACTAAACATCAGAATTTACTTGTAAAGATATATAACATTCCTATGAGACATTCTTTTAGGATTCAAGATAAGGAAACACACCATTATACACTATGATATATAATGTATCTATGATAACAAAAGTTTTAACTAAGTCTGCCTTTTTGGTTTGGCTGCCAAAAAGCTCCTTCATGTTAGTTCTTATACATTTCCAGTCCTGACATTTTTTTTATCATGATGTATATTTACCATTATTTTATTGCATGTACATTTATATGTGTTGAACAAAGTAGTGTGTAAATAGATAAATCAGCATTTCAAAATTGTAAAACTTCTCTGCTGCCCAAAAAAGCCAAAGCTGAAGTTCCATTTGCTCTCTAAGGCTTCCCCTAAGAATACCAATCACTCTGTACGCAGATTTTGTGCAGTGCTGGGCTATGTGGTTTTGCAGTTCATAGCAGACTAGTAGGAGGAAAGGGAACCGAGGGAAGAACAGAGTGGGTTCAAACACAAGAAAAATAACATCTAGAGAGAGGAGAACTGAAAACAAATAAAAGCAGACACAGAGGTATTCTACTGCATAGTAAAATTCTGGATTTTTCAAGTGATGCCCTTGGGTCATCCATTTAAATATACGGGAATGTCTATAGATTATTTTAGAAAGATTTCCATTAAAAGTTACCTTTTTTAAAGTTTTGGTGTGGGATAGGGAGGATGGGAGGGAGGCTCCAGAGGGAGGGGATATGGGTCCTATGTATGCATATGGCTGATTCACTTTGGTGTACAACAGAAACTAACACAGTACTGTGAAGCAATTATACTCCAATAAAGATCTATTTTAAAAAAACATTAAAAAATCAGTTATTTTTAAAAAGTATTTTATTGGTATGCTAGATTTTATGAAAATAGGCAGTTGCTACCACCTGAGTAGTTTTTGAGTGACTAATACCACCCTCATGTTTCTCTGTGTACTCACGTCTGTTTCATCGCTATCAATTCACTGGCAATTACATTATGAATCAGGGTTTTTAAAATTTCCTCTTTTTTTTTCCCTTGTAGATAAAATGGTCCATGTCATTTAATATGTCACAAAAAGGAAAGATCACCCACTTCAAAGGCAGAATAATGTGCTCTCACTCTTAAAGCACCTCGATGTCAGGAGGTCCTGATCGTGCCTCCTAATTTAGCAACCTTCCTATGTGTGACGATGACTCATTCCCTGTGAGCCTCAGCTTCCTCATCTGTAAAGTGGACGATGATACTTATCTCACAGGATTACGGTCAGGACTAAACAAGATAATCTAACTGCTCAACACAGGACCTGGCTCACAGCAAACAATCAAAATACATATGCTATTACATTTATTGTGTTTGTTAAAATATGAGAAATGAACCTAAATGCAGGACATAATGATCAGATAAATATTGACTGGTAATTATTTAAGATAAAGTTTTAAAATAAAAGGTTTAGAGTAGATAAAAATATAGAGCATATGAAGAATACAGAGAATATAAAGGATAGAAGTTATATTTAAAAACCTAATATTTGTCAACCTATTAAACATTCTATCTGTTAAGGAGAATTTGGTGAATAGAATTTTATTTTTACCATATTGTTTACCAGTATAAAGCTATAATACATGAGAACACTAGGTTATGGAATATGAAACAATGTAAAGCTCCAAATTAAATTCTATTTTGAATAACAGAGACCTGTAAGGCCATTGTGATCTGCTGACTAAATGCCTTATGCTGTCAGCTTGCTGTGAATTAGGGGCTAGAGGGGGACACAGAGATCATGACAAAAATCTAAAGACTCTTTCACAGGTTCTCAGTAGAAATCAGAAAAATGCAAATGTGATCTCGTCACATGAGTGTGTAATCACATGAAGGCCAACACAATCGTTAAAATTACCTTTGGAAGATAAAAGGTGAAGTGTGTCTATAAAGGGAAAACAATATATCAGAATTTTCACACACAGGGAAAGCAGGAGCTGGTTTTGAGAATGGGAAACTGGATGATCACAATCCTAAATTAGCAAGATAAATGAACTTCATGGACACGCTGTGAGCGGCAGATTGTTTTGTACAGTCAGCTTGGATCAAAGACATCCGATGATGACTTTTGGTAGAACAAGTCTGACAATTTTTTCCCTCACCCGTAATCTTGTCCAGTTCAAAGTTGACTCTTAAGCATTGCTAGTCGATGCTAGAAATGAAGCCGGTCCTGAGTGATTTAATCAGCTAGCTTCATTTTGCTTAATTTCACTCATCTGCAAGATTACAATAACAAACCTGAAAAAATTACATGAGGTAGCAAAAAAAGAACTATACTGTGAATCAGGAGATTTTCATTCTAGCCCTAACTCCTCCTTTGCTTGGCATTCTTGAATTTGACCTTTTTGAGCTTCAATCATCAAATAAGGTGCTTGGATTGCATAATCATGAAGGCACTTTCTATCATACAACAACGCTGTCCCTCAAGCACCGATTCTAGATGTTGCAAGGGATCGAAACACTTTCCTCACCTGGTCTATCCATTCATATCTATCTTAAAACATAATAAAGTTCTCTAAGTGAGACAGCCAAGAAAATACCCCCCGCCCCCCAGGTCAATTTAGCTGTATCATGAGAAGCAACATAGTGTGATGGCTCTGATGTGATTCCAACAAGGCTTAGTAAGACCTGTCAGCATTAGTATCACTCCCCCAAATGACCATGAATTCCACACTTTGCCACCCTGTCTGAATGCCTTCTGAATTCATTCTGAATCCGGGCTGCATAGGTTGTCTTAGTGAAGAGCTATGGATAGCTTAATGACCCATTTTATAGATAAGGTCACTAGATGGAAGGGAAAGAGTTAGAAATTTAAAACATCAGGCCACAGAGATAGATACAGACAGAAAGGTAGGAAGACAACAAGGACAGCTGTCCAGGCTTGGCTGGCCTTTCTAAGACAGCGGAAGGTCAAAGAGCCAACTGGTGTCCAGTTCCTCCTACCAGAGAGATTGCAATGACAGAGATTTCAAGAGCATTTGTAAAGTCTATCAGAGAATTTTTTTTTTTTTTTTTTGCAGTTTGCCTGCTATTTACTGACAAAATGTAAGACTATTTCCCTTTTTATGTCTCTTTGGCAACATGAGGCAGTAAAGAGTCAGATAAACCTGGACTGGAAAATGGCTCTGTCATTGGCAAACTCTGGGAATTTGGACAAGTTACTTAGCATTTCTGGGGCTGATCTGTGGGAAAAAGGATGGTGAAAAATACAAAATCGGCTGGGTTGGAGGATTAAAATGGAAAGCAGTGTGTAACGACCGCAAGCTCAGTAGATGCTCAATCCATGAATGAAATTTTACTTGTTCCTGCTGGCTTGAGGTTTTAGCATGACTTTTCCCAAAATACAGAGGCTTGTGAATGGTTTTAATTAACACAAGATATCATATTTATAACCCATTTTTCTCCTCATTGGTAAAATTGGAAGGCACCTGATAAGTCCAAACTGCTCTTGGTACGGGAGGATATCAGCGTGAAAACTCACACATTCCTTACGTGAGCTGTCAGACGCTTCTACAATTTCAAACAAGTTTTTCTTCTTAACCTTTTATGTTTAAACAGCATATTACTAAATTTCATGCCTGGATCTACTAGTTACCGAATAAGTAAGTTTTTTCTTTTCTGTTCCCTGGCGCCACTCTAGCCCATATTTATGTTATCTAATATGCCTCTTCTTACTTGTGTGGTCTATATGAATCAGGCTGCTTTCAGACTCGTTTCAGTTTCCAAGAAAACATTAGAGAAAGAAATCCACAGCTGTTAAGGACTGCCATCAAATATATCAAGGCGTAAAGTAGAAGCAGAAATGCACCGTTCTGCTAGCTCTCCAGCCTCTGACACATATCATAGGGTATGGCCTTCTCTCAGCTATTTAATGGAATCTAGTGCCCACAAGGGCCAGCCTTTAGTATAGCTGCTTTCAGCTTAGCTGGATGTTTTAAAATTAATCACAAGGCAGGGAGAATAATTCTTATTAAGCAAAAGTCATTCAAAACAACCCAGTTCGCTGCTGGTGGGAATGAATATTGATACATGCAAAACATGGACGCAACTCACGAACTTAAGGTTGGCTGAAAGAAATGGTACATAAGTGTATACGAACTATATGGCTCTATTTTTATACATTGCAAAAACATGCAGAACTAATCGATTAGAGCTCAGGATACACTCCCTTGGCGGGTGTCTGTCTGTGTGTGTGTGTGTGTGTGTGTGTGTGTGTGTGTGTGTGTGTGTTTAGTGACTGGAAGAAATGTTCTGTTTCTCAATTGGGTGCTGGTTACAAAACTAGCATTCAGTTGGTAAATCATCAAGCTCTGTGCCTGATATGTACACCTTCTCATAGATGTATTATACTGAATAAAAAGTTTTTTTTTAAATTGGAAATGACTATAAAAATGCATGCTCATCTCTAAAACAATCTTGGAAAAGGCAAGGAAAAAATGTCCAAATGGTAGGAAGGGATCTAATGGTCCCTCATGTCAGCATGATCACAAGTTCAAGCAGAAATTCTACTACAGACTGAATGTTTGTTTCCCCTACAGAATTCATATGTTGAAACCTAATCCCCAATGTTCTGATATTTGAAGATGGGGTCTTTGGAAGGTGATGAGGTCATGAGGGTAGAACCCTCATAAGTGAGATTAGTGGCCTTACTAAAGAGACCCCAGAGAGCTCCCTTGCCCCTCCCACCATATGAGGACACAGCGAGAAAATGGCTGTCCATGATCCAGGAAGCAGGCCCTTGCCAGGCACCAACTTTGTCAGCACCTTGATCCTGGACTTATCTGCCTTGTTAACTGTGAAAAATAAGTTTCTGTAGTTTCAAAGCCACCCAGTCTATGGTATTTTTGTTATAACAGCCCAAACTGACTAAGGCAGACTCCAGTGACAAATCAGACACTTATGTTTGAGGACCACTGGGCCAATAACCTTGTCAAATATGGCTGCAAAGGGCATTACTACTACTACTAATACTACAACTACTACCACTACTACTACTACTATTATCTCTGTTATGGGCCAGGCACTGCATTGAAGCTCCTTTCATAAATATGATCACATTCATCCTCACCAACAACCCCATGAGAAAATACTATGATTTCCATTTTGCAGGTGTCGAAACTGAACCTCAAACATGTTAAACTACTCACCTCAAACTGTTAGAAGACCTAAGATGTGGATGATCACTTACACTGGTGACCATGAGCCCCTTGAGTCCAGACTATGGGCTTACCTGACCCCACTCTTTGGCTCCAGGAAATTCCCTCCCCATTGCTGTGTGAGATGACAGCAGCTTGTTCCTCTGGCATTCATGTTTTCCTCTACGGGTTCAGGTTCGTTCAGCCTGTGTTCTTTGTCAGTCTGTGAAATGCTGACAGTGGAGCAGCCATGGCCGTATCCAGCTCTCCTCTCCCACTCATGTGGTTCAGTTCCACGGAGCCCCACATGAAGGCTGCCAGCCTCACTGGATTCCAGGGACTCTCTGTGACTACAGTGTGCTCACTGGAATTATCAATGTGATCACAGAAGTTACCCAATCGCCTGCTTGCGTTTAGAATTTTCAAAGGTTGATATGAGGGTAGATGTTTTCTGAATTCCCAGAGAAGTGCAGTTTTGTTTTTTTTTCCTTATGAACCCATATCAAATTATTTGTACTCAACATGAGCAAACTGGTGGAGAGTTTTTGTAGTGACGGGTAAGAATATGGTCACTTTGTGCTTGCATTAATGGTCTTTACAGATAGACCTCTGCTCAAATCCCAGCTAAGCTACTTACTAAGTCTCAGTTTCTTTATCTAATAAATGAGGAAAATACCTTCATCAGGGAATTATTATAAAGATAAATAAAATAATGTGTGAAAGTACTTAGTTCAATCTCTGCCACATGTTATACTTTTTCATAAGTGGTAAACACACGCATAGAATTTATTTAGTGTGTCGCAGAGTGACATCATGGATTATATACCCACACATGTACATGCACACACTCACAGAATCAGACTTGGGAGTCCTAGTCTTCTAACAGACAACAGCAAACCCTGCTTTTTGAGAGAGTTTGGTACTTCTCTAAAATAGCTGAGAATTACAGAAAAAAATATAATCATGACCAGTAGCATAATAAACAACGTGTAAACCAGCAAAACAGGTTTTAAAGAAATGAGTGTCTAAATTCTGAGGATTTCAGAAGTGTGAAATCTGTTCAACACTATGTATTCCTGAACCACTTGCTCAAATGGCAACTTGGCCATATGTGTAGCCTGACTTGCATGCTACGTTAGTCATTTCTAGAACACTTTGATACTTTGAGGCTAATAAACTCTTAACTGTTAACAGTCTGTAAGTCTACATGTAATAACGGCCTTTTACTCCATTGTCTTCCCTTCTCTTTAAAGACTACAAGAGTTCTGCCATCTTCCTTTATGTTTTAATGACCTCTCAAAAAACCAAGAGGGAAATGTTCAAACAGAAATTAGCCACAGCCACAGCGATGCTTCAGAAGCTAATTCAGAGCATAATTCAAGAAGACTCTGTTCCCTTACTCACTGGTGTTTAATGATTGTACTTCCTCATTACAGTTCTCTTGCCCCAGTACAGAGAAAATAATTAGACCTTGAATGTGGCAATTAAAAAGCAGATATCCTGAGCTCCAACACTGCCAGCAGACCAGCAGACTGTTAAGGAGATACTTAATGTCACCCTGGTGGCGATTTTCTAAAAGGTTATAGAGCACTGCTGAGAAAAAAAAAATCATTCTTTAGCAAGTATGACGTAAGAGTTTAGATGTTCTAAGTTCAGGATCCTAAAAGCATACACGTATCAGAGCTGACGCTTTTTAATGCTGCCAGATATCCTTTAAGTCGTGCACTAATACTGTATTTCCGTGCTCTGTAAAGGTTATTCTTCCATGATAATGCTAATTATAACAAACAAAACTATAACTTCAGGTTAAGAACACCAGCAATCAAGTAACTTTATGTTGTGAAGATAACACATACAGTCCATAAAAATGTTGTTTATGACACCCAATGAGATTCATTTGGAAAAGAAACTAAATATTCTCCTTCATCAGCTGGTGTTTCTTTGATTTGTCACTGATGCCCATTAAGAAAAGACCCTAGGATGTTTGGCACAGAAACAAGTGTAGCTACATCACATAAGCACCCTTCAATCAGCGTACACATTAATACGGGTGAGACAATAAATGTTGTTTAAGCCACCTACTTCGTGGTATTTTATTACAGCGACCCTAGCAAATTAAGACAAGTACCA
Source organism: Eubalaena glacialis (assembly GCF_028564815.1). Lineage (NCBI taxonomy): Eukaryota > Metazoa > Chordata > Mammalia > Artiodactyla > Balaenidae > Eubalaena > Eubalaena glacialis. The sequence goes on along the minus strand of NC_083728.1, from coordinate 47,619,299 downwards.
AACTTAATTTCAGACTTTCTGCACATGAATTCAACTATTAGAGGTGTTACAACTTGAGCCTAACACTTCGGTGAGTTGCTCTACAAAACCACATTCCCTTGAGGCACACCGTAACAAAAGATTTATTTCTGCTTGAATCGAAACTTTCCTGTGGGACAGTTTATTGTCTACTAACCGTCTCTGCAGCTGATGGGGAGGTCCATGTGGTAAGAACCTGGAGTCTCCTGGTAACAGTGAGTGAGTGAGCCGTCGTGGAAGAGATTCCCCAGCCCCACAGCCCAGGCTTCAGAACGTGCAGCTCCTGCTGACATCCTGACTACAACACAGGAGAGACCCTGGACCAGAGCCACCCAGCTAAGTCACTCCCAAATTCCTGATCCACAGAAACTGTGAGAGAGTAGATGTTTGCTATTTCAAACCACTAGGGTTTAGAATAATTTATTGCACAGAAATATATAACTAATACATCAACCTTCAGTGGTTAAAACACACTTGCCAGCTCTGTGTGAACAGAATTGTCCCTCTAAGCACAACGGTGGCAATGAACTGTAAAAAGACATTTACAGAGGAGGTCTAAGAATGTTTTGCTGTCCTGATAAATATGGTTTATTTCATCCTACCTTGAATGTCGGTGTGACGGTTGGAGCTGCAACAACCACCTTACCACTAGGAGGGAAAGGTCAAGGGAATCATATTGACTTTGGCCTTGATATCACTGAGTTGCTGAAGTAACATCAGAAATTGCCTGCCTTTAAACTTGTTATATGAAGGAAAAAAAATTTTATTTAAGTAATTTTAGTCAGTTTTTCTGTTACCAGTAACTGGAACATAACCTTTCCTGATAAAAGCTTCTTCTCTATTTTATGTCATTTTGGGAATTCTGGCATAGCTTCTCTGTTTTTATTCTTAGAAAATATAATCCATTAACTGCCATGAAAAGTCTTATTAATTTGTTTTTAAAAACCTTTAGAACCAGATATTTTGCACTTATTATCTCCATCCATGTTACCAGTATGAATAAAAAGGAACTATTAGAAGGAGAAAATGGAAGGAAAATAAGTAAAATGTATAAAATAAAAGGAAAAGAAAGAAGAGAAAGAAAGGGGAAAGGAAAGTGGCCAAGATAAAAAATGTATAGAAATGGAAAAGAGAAAATGATAAAGGGAAAAAATACATTTTTAAGCCTCTGGAAAGAAATTGGTGTGAAGATCATTAAAAGAATTTAAACATTAAAGTGTAAAAACATTTGTTGACTCCTTCTAGGATGTCAAGTAGTTTGTAAATATCATGTATAATGAGATTTTTGTAATCATTCAATTTCTTTTCCTAGTGTTTAAACTTTGGCATTAAGCAATGGAATGCTAAACTTGAGAAGCTTTTGATGACCGTCTTTCCTAAAAACAGGATGTGAGGTGGTAATGAATTGAACCTTTGAAAACACAGAGTGAGTTTACAGGTTCTGGTTATTTTATGGTTTACAAACCAAAGGGGGAAAAAAGCAATTACTTACTCTACACAGATAAAAGAGAGACGGGATAAACAGTCCAAAGTAAACAAATATTGAATTAATTGGTGGCACAAAAAAGTTTTGTTTTTTACATTCACACAAAATGTGTCACACACGTATTATCAAAAAGAGAAGAAATTACAGATCAAATTTCTAAAGCTCTTCATAAGTCATTTGTGAAAATAAAACCTTTCTGGAATTTTTTTTATTCTTCTATTAAAAAATATTACCTACTTTATACTTCCAGGTGTAAGAGATTGATATGGTATCTGAAGTTTCATTTCATTTTAAATGAGTGTTTTTATTAATCCCATCTTTAGTAAATATTAAATTATAGTGTAGCATATTTCACAAATATCTGCATGACTCTGGAGTCAACATGTTTGCCTTTAATCCCAGATCCACGACAAGGTTACATCACTTCCAACAGAGACTTACCTTCCCTGGGCTTCAGTTTCTGCCCTTGTAAAATGGGGGAGATGACAATACCTACCTACCTTATAGGGCATTGTGAAAATTAGGTAAATAAATCCATGTGAAGTATTTAGACTAGGCCTAGAACACGGTCAGCAACCACTGTATTTAACAATTATTTTGGGAATAAAGACTTAATGAAATGTCTAGAAGTGAACATCACCTATAATTGTTTGACAAGTACATGGAAAAATTAGAGTTGAAATGTAGGAATTAGTCAAAAAGTGTGAATCTACAAGAAATATTTGAACCTCAGGATAAATACATGCAGAACAACCACGGTTTTTAGACATATTTTAAGGCTTAAGCTTTATTTTTTGACAAAGCTGAAACGAGAAACCCTAAAATGAGGATAAACCAACCATAGTCAATTTCCACCACCTCCCTCTCCTTCAGCCCCTTATTTGAGGATGTGTCTATGATTTTAAATATTTTTTTCTCACTTTTTATAATACAAATGAAACATGTTTGCTATGGACTAATCCAAAATACAAAATAGCAGTGAAGAGACAGAAAGAAAAAATAACTGCCTACATTTCCACTATCAGAGATAAACACTATCAATTTGGTGTGTGTTCTTTCAGACCATTTTCTATGTTTTTTTAACAATCTAAATAAATAATGTATATTTTATACCATCACATCATACTATTCATCATGTTTATAATCTGATTCTTGTATTTAGAATTATATGAGATGATTTTCATGCTAATAAACATAATTTTTACAGCCTAATTTTCAATGGCTAGTTCTTATAAATTTTTCAAAATTCCTTATACTTTATGTTGGACATTTAATTAGTTTCTGGGTTTTCTCTATTACAGGCACACCTCATTTTATTGTGTTTGGCTTCATTGTGCTTCACAGACACTGTTTTTTACAAATTGAAGGTCTATCGCAACCCTGCATCAAGCAAGTCTATCGGCGCCATTTTTCCAACGGCATTTGCTGACTTCATCTTTCTGTGTCACATTTTGGTAATTCTCCCAATATTTCAAACCCTTCACCAGTAAAAAAGATTACAACTCGATGAAGGCTCAGATGATGGTTAGTGTTTTCTAGCAATAAAGTACTTTTAATTAATGTATATACATTTTTTTAGACATAAAGCTATTGCGCACTTAGTAGACTGCAGTATAGTGTAAACATAACTTTTATATGCACAGGGGAACCAAAAAACATGTAGGACTCGCTTTATTGCGATATTCGATTCATTGCTGTGGTCTGGAACAGAAACCACAGTATCTCCAAGGTATGCTTGTATAAACAGCGCTGATTGTTTCTTGTAGCTAATAGTTTTGCTTATGCTTGAGATTAATTGCTAGAAATGAAATATTTTTAGGCTTTTGACATATGGCACAGCTACACTCCAAAAATGCTGTTCTGTATACTGTTTCTTTGGTGCTCCTAATGGTCTCTACAAGCATCAAGAAAGTGACCTCAAACCAGGTATCGGGGTTAGACTGTTCCAAAATGGTGAGAAGTCAAACAGAACTCAGAAGTACTTTGAGCATTTTGACTCTGATGCAAACCCAATAACTTGATCTTGTGTAGTACAGAACCAGGAACTAAAAGGGTTAAAACCGAAAGCTTGTCTGACAGATATTTAAAGAATGATGTATCATTGTTCTGATTTAAAGCAAGAAAACTGTATGAATAATTCATCCCTCCCCCCCTCCCCCAAAAAATGTTTTTACACTCTCAAATCGGTGTTAAAATAGGAACTGTTTTGCCAAAAGTAAATAAGGGAAGTGTAAATTTCTCTTCCTGCTGAGACGGAAAAGGTTCTACGTCACATCTGGGTAAGGAAATAAGATGCACCACCAGAAAATATTATTCTATAGGAATGACTGCTTTGCACTAAGGGACTCAAAGGAAACCCTGACCGGAAACCAACCAATTCCAGCGAATATTTATGTTACATGAAGGGTGACCACCCTGGGTGGGTTTTTCACTTTTCTAACTGGACTGAGAGGGAAACTTTCTAATGGGGGAAACATATCACTTTTGGTAAGCTCATCAGTGATTAGGTCTTAAGGGTCCCACTTCATATTCTAAAAGGAGGTCATTTCTAAAATGAGGTCTAAGGCCTTATTATTAATAATAGATTAAGAACTAGCTTAAATACTGTCTCCTAATCCCAATCAAACTCAAACATCCCTTTATTATTTTCTTGAATTTCAAAACCTAAAGGGAACTGACTCCCTCACTTTCTCTTTTTTGAGAAATAAGTTCAAGGTAAGTACTCTTTAGGGGATGTTGTTTAGAAAGTTACTGTCACTGGCATTCTCTATTCTGGATGGTTATTCACTCAGTAAGATGTGCAATTAAATGCTCTCTTAAAAGAGAAAAGGCCCATATCTAGCTAAGTCTTTAGGGTTCCATATGGTCCATCTGAGAACAGGGAAATCAAACTATTATGAATTCCTAAGTTCACAGGAAATACTTGCACACATTATCCCATTGGGTACTCACAGCAACCTAGGAGGTAAGTCAGGCACGTATGGTTACCCCAATTTAAACAAAGAGGAAACTGAGGTGCAGTAAGACTGAGCTGATTCTGAAGGGCACAGCAATAAATGATGGAATCAGGAGTCAAACCCACTCCTCCTGTTTTATTTATATATATATATTATATATATATAATATATATTTCATTAAGGGAAATTGACACTTAGTATCTTTCATCCACCAACATTTCTAACTGAAGGGCATTACTTCTTCACCTGTGCTTCTGAAGTTCCTCTCAATATTTCATAACCTCCAACTTATATGCAATTGGCTCCAGCTAGTGTTTTTCCTTAAAAAAATACCAACCCTTTTATAATAAGTCTGATTCTGGATAATTCTTGACCATGCCTATTGTGTTTGTTACAGAGTTAGTGGTTATACCAAGACTTAGTGGGAAACATTTAAGTGTTATTTACAGCCCAGTTAAGTTGATATGATCAGTATTATTTAAGTCCATGCTTGTAATAGAGCTGAAAATTGTTTTCAGTATATGACAACACAAAAGGAAAAAAGATCTTGCTTTCCTTTGCACTGATTACTGTCTTCTTTTCTGGACTGATATATGAATACACCATTCAGTTTGAAGAACAAGTTTCTTGAGATGGTAGAACTAATCTATCCCATGTGGGGTCCTTAGAATACAGTATTATGAATACGTCTTCTCAATATCAAACATAAGCAATCATTTTTCTTTTCTCTCAAAATCTGCTGAAGTTGAGATATGCTTTAGCAATATTTTTTGTTTTCTCCACCTATTGTCCATACGATTCATGGCCAATCCTCCCAGGCTGCAGTGCAGTTTACAATATTCCTTATGTCACAGCAATTCAACGAATCTCTCATTACTTTCTGAAGTTCTCCTCCCTTCCCCTCCTTTTTCTTTCTGGAGCTTCCTTAAAATTTGCCTTTTACCACCCAGTGTTCACTTTATCAGTACTCCTGGGACTAGCACTTAGATTCTTGTTTTCAGCTAGTCAAAACTGTACAGGAAAGCAGGAACAATGACACGGAAGGATCATGGAAGAGTAAATAAATCAGTTAGGGGAGCCCTTCTAAATGAGAGGAGTACAACATGAAGGATGGGTAAATAGATACTCATCAGTGGAGAGTGTAGGCTGGCACTCCCTCTGCAGAACTGGCTGACTGCCCATGAGAAAAACCCATAGCCAGTATACTCTGCAATGTACACACACACACACACACACACACACACACACACACATCATTATAAGTGTAAAAATATTTTCTGAGATAAACAGCTCTATAGGAAATGAGTAGTGTAGGGGCAGTGGTGAGTGAGGTGGCAGGTTATGTGGTCTCTTGAATCTAATGTAGATTTGATAAGGCAATGTGGAAGAAGGCTAAGTACTGTGGATTGAGAGGCAGTTTCCTAGATCCGGGAGTCCCTCCAACTAGACAGGTCATTTAACTTCTGTGACACAGTAGATTGAAGGTTTTCATACTGGGCTTCATGGAGCACTCGGGGTTCCCAGGAGTCCACACAACAGTGACAATGGGAGAAGCCCTGCTGTCCTCAAGCGGACTCAGACTTCCAACTCCATTCAGAACAAGACCTGTTTCATATTTAAGATTTTGTTCAAATAAAGTTTTTTTAATGTAAAAAAATTAAACAAAACTATCTCTAGGGTCTCTTCTAATTCTAAGATTTTATTCTCTTATTCCCCTGGAAGGGGAGAGGTGAATGGCTCCATTCTCACCATCACAAACAATCCTATCTGCCAACCTCTGATGAATTACTGACTTGGTTACATTTAAGGATGGCATGTTATGAACATGGTCATACAAGGTCAGCGACCTCCAAGTCATCTGATGGTTCATTTTTCAACAAAAAGTCAGGAAGAAAAGAGTTTATTGATAAGTTATGTCGGTAGGAAAAATTAGGCAGGAGGGAGACTAACACTCAAGAGATAGGGAAAGGGAGCCTTTAACCTTCTCCTTATACTAGACCTATTTCTGTCAACTCCTGTGTCTTATCAGAGGGAGGGAGAAAGAGAGAGAGAGTGGGAATGAGAAATAGAGAAAGAAGTTAATAATCTGATTGGTTAGAGTTTGAGCTACTGATTGGTCATATTTTCTAATAAGTGGGGCCACAGTTTCTTAAATTGTACAAACCCACACTCTTACTTGACCTGTATTCTCAAATTTGAAGACAGCAGGAGTCACTGCTTAAGTCTTGAACTGAAGCTCTCACTGGACCACTAGGTACTAAAGCAGCACTCATTCACTGCCAGGCTTAGCTGGAGCTCTCTTGGGAGCTCTGTCAAGAAGTACAGTATTAGCTGGACAAGGCTGAGACATTCCTGGGCTCTTCGGCTATCAAAAATTCCACCCTGCTTGCCACTGAAAATGTTGAGAAAAAAAACAAATATCCAAAATACAACTAGAATGTTCAGGTTAGATCAAAGCTATCAGTATAACATGATGTAGTTGGACATACTCATATACAGATGGCACAGATTCTGAAGTCTCATATTTCCCTTCTCTTCTAAGCTCAGCAATATTCAAGGCCAGCCCTAGGAATCTGGGACAATACTTTCTGGATACAGCTGCACCTGGGATGTGTATCAAAGATAACATCTGGTCACCAGACCCTAGAAACTGTTTAAGAGTAAACCTAACTAAGGTACTTGACAGTCGTCACAGGGCACAGTTCCCAGGCCACACTTGTGGGTGAGGTCAACCATTTCTGTGGTTTGTCTGAGTTTTCTTCTCCCACAAATACATATGAGAGTATCAAAAAAAGACACATGGACCTTGTATTAGTCAGGAATCTGGCAAGAAACTATCAGATGGCACAGGGACACAGAGCAAGAGCAGGAGGCACTTCTCACGCCGGAACTGAAAGCACAGGGAAGAAATGGTGTTACTGGAGTCTTGTGAGTGCTGGCTCCCTGAAGGACAGCCCTCTGGACAGGAGCTGTATTCCCGGAGGAATACAGTCTCTTCCAGAAATGGGATCCTATGCGGTGGGGGGGCACTATCCCAACCTTTATCCCCACCATTCCTCTCATTTCCTGTCAGTGCCTCCCAATAGCTAAGCCACTGTCAAACCACATAAGTCAAATGGCAAGGGAGTCCAGGGAATGCATCCAAACTATCCATCTCCTGGGGGCATAGATTAGGGCAGAGAATGAATCTGGGAATATGCACGTATGGTGGGACAACTGGAAATATTCAGCACAGATCCTCAGCCTAGGAAAATACAGACATGCAAATATGAGGTTTGTGAAGCCCTGAAGCCTATTCATGGATACCAGTTAAGAAACTGAATACTTTAATGACTTCCAAATCTACATCTACAGGCTATACCTTTCTCTCTCCTTTAAGTTCAGGTTTTATATATACAGCCACCTTCTAGACATCTTCTCTCAGATATCTAATAGGCATCTCTGATTCAGCCTGCTCAAAGCAGAGGTAGTTATCTTCTTCTTCCCTTTAGATACCTGTTCCTTCTCATGGATCCCCTTTTCTACTAACTTGAATAAACCTGGCCAGGTAAATCCTAATCTTTCACTCCTTTTCCCCTTCACTCTCTAAATCCCATCAGTGACTAAGTCCTGTTAATGCCACCTTCTACGTGTCTCAGGTATTTATCCTCTTACTGCCTACTGCATCACTACCTCCTTGATAGAGGCCTCCATCACCTCCGACCTGGACCACTGCCCCTTCACACCCTTTCTCTACCTCTTACTCCTCCCCATCAGTCTATTCTCCACAAAGTCAGGGAGGTATTTTTCTAAAAAGAAAATCCCATTATACCATTCCTTTAATTAAAACCCTTCAACCTCTCCCGTTTGGTTACAGAAACCCAAATCCATCCAGATTCACCTGCATACACAGGAGCTTTGTCTCTACTGCTCCCTCACGACCCTTGAACTCTTGCAACACAAAGGAGTGGCAGGGTTTCTTTTTGCTTATGTTTTTGAATGCCTTTCTCCCAGCTTCACCATCATTTGCCTGGTAAGTTTTTGTTAACTTTTTATTTAGGACTAATGTTTAAATTACAAAAAAGTTGTAACACAAAGATCTATATATCCTTTCCCTGCACTTTTGTACATTCCTTTACATCCATTTCCAGGAACGATTTCTCTGATCCTAACCCCATCTTGGAGAGCTCATTTCCGCCATTTTCTGTGCTCTGTTTTTGTTGTTGTTGTTTCATTTTTTTCTGTTCTCTATTGTAGCTACACTTTCTATACCGTTCTGTGCTGAGCTGACCTGTCTGCATGGCACTTAATAGGCCAAGTTCCATAATCATATGGACACTGCATTACCAGGGACCACTGCAGAGCCTACCTTCAGTAGGCACCCAGGAAACATATGCTGAGTAAATGAGTGAATGTCCAATCCTACAATCAAGAAATTTAAAAAGATATCAAGGTAGACGGGGTTTGCTGTGTGTGTGTGTGTTTTTTTTTTTTTGGTTTGATTTTTTTGTCACCCTATAAATTGAGTCAGTGCCATTAGCTCGTCTCTATTCCAAAGGAGCAGAGGAAGAAGAAAGAATCTATTACTCTGTGAACAGACAATGGCCCCACTCCTGGGTGAGTCGGCTAAGCTTGTACAGACACTTGAGAAAAGATAAATTCAAGAAGAGGGAATCTCTGATGTGCTACCTGATGGCCTGAGTGGAGGACTGTGCTAAAAGTACTACAGAGTCCCTGAAAGGCACGGGAGGACTGTCACTCTTTCTTGGGGAAGTCTGTAGACCTTGCAGAGCTAAGAAAGTTCCCAGGCAACGAGGTGAGTGGTCTCATCACCAGGAGGCAATGTGACCTACCTGAGGCCCTGAAAGGGTACAGAACAGACCTGGAGTCATATCCCCCGGCAGAGGCCATATTCGGGGATGTCACACGCATCTACCTACTATGGAATGGGAAGAGATTTGGAGGAACATGGTGGTGGTTCCTGCTGCAGCAATTTACCAGTGGGAAGATGCCTAAGTATGTGCTGATTTGTCTTCATTACAGGCAAAACTTCCTTCCAATGAATGCTTACAAATCGTACAGAAAGGAGCATCTAGCTTCGTGTGTGGGGACTACAGAGGGGCACCTTAGATCCAAGGGCAACCAGCGTATTTTCAAAATCAACTCATCTACCGCTCTATCAAGCGAAAACTGCATTTCAGGTTTGGTGGCATTAAAAAAAGCAGTCAGAGAAAAAGCCCCCCCCCAGGAGAGGAACCTAAGGAATATAAAGCAAGTGTCAGGATTCAGCACTCTTAGATTTGCTCAAGCACATCAATGAGCTGAAACAGCTATCTCATAATGAGGATCCTGGGAATAAAAAAAACAAGTTTAGGTAAGAACCACTTTGTATGAAGGGGCAGTAAACTAACTGAAGTCAATGTAAAAAATTCTGAGTGTTCACCAAAACTAGAGCACTAGGATGAGTACAGTGCTGGGAATTATATGAGGAATTTGCTACTCTTTTACCTCAGAAATAGATATCATGACTCAACTGTTAATGATACATAGCAATGGCAAAGTTTCAGTAGATTGCATCCAAAAAGAAAGTCAAACACTTATTGGGAATTGACTCACCGAGTAGTTTTCACAGTTATCTAAGACAATTTCCTGTTTTCAAGAACCCTGTTGTCAGAATCCAGGGCCGAGATCTTAACAATACCTGAATAACTATGAATACTATAAATCAAAGAAGAAAACAGGCTTTCCAATAGAGACAAAAACAAAATGGTCTGGGGGTGGTGGAGGGGTGGTACAGGCAGCTGGTAAAATCAGGAAACATCCCTGGAGAAAGAAATATCTGAGATGGAACTTGAAAGTGTAGGATTTCAATAACCTGAGTTATTAGATGAAGAGGTGGCAAGGAAACAATGAAAAAGTTCCAACAAGAGTGCAGTTAACAATCTACCCTGCAAAAGAATTTCAGAGACTAAGAACAGAGAAAGGGCAAAACGTAAAAGGCGTATGTATGTTCTTTTGGGAGAAGGGTCAGAAGAGAACTCAGAATAATGTAAGGGAACAAGGATAAGGAGAGTAAACAGACCTGGAGGATGGAGCATGTGAGGGAATGAGGTCCTGGGTGGAACTGAGGCAGAGGTTAAGACTAAGGGTACCTCTCTGTAGTTAGTTTTAACATGTGTGTAACTGACAACTTAGAGAATTATGTTATTCATAAACAGTGACTATAAAGAATTTCCACTGACAATTGTATTTAATGCCAGAAAATAATAAGAACCAACATTAATTAATTTTTTATTGTGCACCTGGCCTCAGGCTCAGTACTTTACACTTGAAATACAATTTTGAATCATTTCTGTATACTCAGAGTACCAGATACCTCCAGAGGACTTTAGAGCTAAGATTTTAAAAGTACAAGCACTTCCAAGATTGTAAACACCCAACTTGCCAGCACCTTGAAATGAAGAAATTGCCATCTTCTCAGCATCCCTCTCTGCCCCCTCTCTACCCTGCCCCCAACTCTACTGGCAACATGGGAGCTGACTGATCCAATACCCCTTCATCAGCAGTTCTTATTTTCCCCTTCAGAGTTCTGTGTGATACATGAACCCTCAGCCCCACTCAGGACTTCAGTACTTCATGGCTCATTCAGCACCACCTCAGAAAACCTCCTTCATGTCCACAAACTTTCCCTTGTCAGATGCTTTCTTCTGCCTCAGCTCTTGCCCAGTTACCTCCGGAATCTCAACCCACTTATACTATATTTTGCTCTTACTCTTTTCTGTTACTCATTCTATTTTTAAGTCAAAAGGGAACTTAATCATGTTGAGAAATGGAAGAGCATCTACCACCAATGCTATTTTGAAAAAAAGAAAGCTCATATATTGTGAAGTAAAATTGCACAGTAAAATAAACCCTACTTCACCTTTAAGTATATCCAGAATTCCTCTCTAAAATCTACATGAACTTGTATATGTATATCCTGATTTTCTAAGTATATCATATTTGTCTTACGCTTCAGAACTGAAATATGGTAATTCTTCATCATTTTTTTCCTATTTTAAGAAGTAAAATAGTATTTTCTGAAATTTCTCACTGTAAATTAATATTATTTCTTCTACACTATGGGTGAAACAAATTTTATAGGCTAACCTAAGATCCTAACCCATTTAGAAAATTGATTGTTCATGAAAATGAACTCTGCACTCTAAACTAATTTATAAATATACCTTTTTAATACAATCTCTTTGTATGTTGGAAACTGTCTGAATATGAAGATAAAGCATATTATGATATTGTCATGCAAATGATGACATGAAGTATCTAACTAAACATTAGTGATGCCTTTTCCAAGACCATTAATTAATCTTTGTACTAGATCAGTTATGCCATCAAATACTCTTATTTTACCCTTAACATTTCTCATCCGTTTTCTATGCACTTGAAATGTTTAAGAAAATTAACTCAAATATAAGATGTAAAACATATTAAGAGTTGAAGACCTTCCCAAAGTCTAGTTTTGATATGTCTAACAGCATATCAAAAGAGCTTTATAAATTCTCCTGTTGTTTTTATGACTTGAAAACTACAATGAGCCAGGCAAGCAATCTGTATAGTAAATAATGAATTAATGACCTACCTAATTTCAAAAAGGGATTCAAGTCAGCTTAACTGAAAGCATATAATTAAGCAAGATACAATGAATTAAACACGAGCAAGAAAAAGAAAAAAAGGAAAGTGAGATGGAAAAAATAGGTAGATTTATATACAGACACATGTCATGAAATATTGGGACTATGAGGGGGTCCCCAGATCTGGTTCTTAGAGTTCTAGAAGCCAATCTAAAGAGAAAAAAAATTATCAATTGCAAGATTCACAGTGTTTACAAAGTAAAAACTAACCTAATGGTGCTTATCTAAGGATGAGAACAGCTGTTACTGATACTGAAATCCTAAAGAGATCCTCAGCATCTTCAATGATATCCTTAGAGTAATCTGAATGATGGGATCCATATTCTCCACATAAGTAGACAGAAGCACACCAAAGCCTAGCTGGATAAAACCAGCTCCATGGGAGGCTATCCAAGTGTTGACCAGGGAATGGGCCCCCCATGGACTGAGTTATGAACAGCTTTAGATCATCTATAATAATATATGGACTAATTATCTTTCAGTCAAGCTTGCATAAATATTCATTCCTAGCCCATGTTTTGAAATGTGCCAAATTCACATGCCTGGATCCAGCTACTTAGTGTGGCTGGGGAAATATAGAACTGCATGCTTTAATAAACAGTGAAGCTCAGGGAAGCATTCTGGATATGAAATTGCCATTGAACAATCTATGCAGATTACTTCTGCTTTCCACAATAAACAAGCGTTGCTATTATCCTAAAATGGATAATGATATTATAAATACTTACTGAAGTAACAATGCTATATAAATCCAATGGCACAAGTGATATGCTGGTTAAACAAACACACACACAAAAACAAGGCACTAGAAAACTGAAATTTCTATGCTTATTTTTCTCCTTTAATAAATATGAAATCAGTGAAGTTTATATACAGACTTTTAAAAAGAGGCGTATTGGATCTATTTTTTTTAATAAGCTGTCTACCCAAAAAAATAACATTATTGTCCAAACTGGTACTTTAATTTCTTGAAACTAAATGAAGTTTACTCTTTTAAATTCCCTCGACACATTTCAGAGTGTTATAGCTTTGATCCTCAAATTTATCTAACAGGGCTTTTTTCACTTTGTTTTGTTTTTCAACTTGCTACACAGAAGTGAAATATAATAAATTAAGGTTTTAATGTACTCTGTCAATGAAGAAAGTGATTTCCTTTTAAAAGCTTGACTGTATTACTCATTTGCTAAGTTGTCCTAAACTTAGCGTTACTTCTTTCAGATATTTAATTCAAAAATGACATCTTTTGCAATAAATTTATAAATTAGTATAAATAAATATGACTCAAATTTTAAACAATGTCTTTTTGTTCTCGTTACATTTGTTAGAAATGTTTTCATAGGGATAAGGGCATGTGGGCTAATGCCTCAACAGATCAAGATGGGGGATACAGGTAAGTCATTAACTATGAAGGGGCATGGCAAGCTTCTGATTTATAGTTGAAATTAATCCATTATAATCTTGGTGATCACCTACTATGTGCCAAGCAAATTATGAGTAACAGGGATATAAATAATAAACTGGAGATAAGGTTCATACTGTCATGGAGCTCACAACCTAATGGAAAGGTCAACACATTTTTTTTTTTGAATTTTATTTTATTTATTTTTTATACAGCAGGTTCTTATGAGTTATCTATTGGAAAGGTCAACACATTTTTTAAAGCCATAGACTTAAAGTGATACAGACATTAAACAGAATCTGTGAGAAGAGTAACAGGGGATGTCATTGGATAGGTGGTCAGACAAGGCCACTCTGAGGAGGGGATATGCTTAAGAGTCACCAGAAGGAGAAGGAGTCAAGTACGCAAAGAGTAACCTAGGAAGAAAGAACAGAAAGTTGCAAGATCCTGAAGTAGGAAACAGCTTGAGACGTTTTAGGAACTGATGGAAACCAAGGTAGCTGGAGTTCAGTGAACAATGTATGAGCAGGAGATGAATTGGGTAGAGGCCAAATCATGCAGGGTCATGAAAGTTTCAGCAAGAGCCTTGATTTTATTCTAAGGAAATGGAAAAACCCTAAAGGACTGTGAAGACTGGCAAGGATAAGGGCAATGCATTTAGAAAAAAGAACAAATTAACAAAATTAAACTTCTCTTAATGACCCAAGATGCTAAAAAGTCTTAAGAGATCATTTTTAAAAGATGTAGAAATATCAGTTAAACAAAATCAAGTAAACTGGGTATAGCATCTAACAAATGTTACATTTGGAATATGGACAATCTTGGTGGTGTTTTCTGTTTGTTTGTTTGAGGCTCTTCCTTTTGATAGAATATTTATTTCCTCTTAATTTCATACATGCTGACCCAGACAGAAGCCTCTAAGATTCTTAGAATTATGTTTCCCTCCAAAGAAAAAAAGACATAGAAAAGTACAAAGGATAATATAATGAACACTTGTGTTCTCAAACTATTAAAAGTTTTGATTTTTTTCAGATTTAGCCACTAGAGCAATTATGTTAATATAACACACTTTGTACTAAATTTTGACCCTCTCAAAAGCAACCTAAATAATACTCTCAAAAACTACGTCCTATTTTCCTGGTAGATAAGACAATAAATCCACTGAATTTACTAGACTTTGTCAGTCAAATTTCAATGTAACCACTGTTCATGAGGGGTGAAATTCTCAGGTAATTTTACTTACAACCAAAAAACAATGTATAAGAAGCTGTTAGGCACTTGTGTCTGATTTAAACAGCATATACAGCATTCTGAAGTACATGAGGCAAGAAATGTTCCTGGTGGGGTGACCTCATCCAAAATGCCTCTAAGGAGGAATGGTGAGAACGTAGCTGAGATGACCTCATCAGAAATGATCCAAAGCTGGAGTGGTGAGAACAAGGCTGAGGTGACCTCACCTGAAGTGGCCCAGGGCTCTCATGGTCAGAGCATCAGGAGAGAGTGGGCACCCCTGCTCTGATGAAGTCTCCAGCACACATCACTCTGATTCCTCCATGTGTCCTAATTCTAAGGATGATCTCAGAGACAGAGACTGGAAGATGAATCCTGACCTAGAGTTGTCACCCATCAAGGCAGAACCTATGCCGTGATTGCTGAGCCATTGTCAGCTGACAAGAAAGAAGCCAAGCTCCTCTCAGGACACACATGGCATATCTTTGCTTACTGTAAGGTCCCATAGGGTCATGAGACCTTAAAAACAACATGATTCTTTTATCAGCAAACAAATAAATAAACAAAACCCAGGAAGTTTCTTCCATTGTGTCCTTGGCTCAACAAAAACGATGATCTTTTAAATTCATGTTCGTCCACCATCCCCTCGGCATCTCTCACAAAAATCCATTTTATCTAAAAATGTCTCACATGCAGGAGTTTCTGGATCCTGGGATGACAGATATCTTCTGATTTCAAACGTACAAGCCAAAAACATATTTTTCACAATGCTTGCTATGTGGGGCAGAGTGTTCTTGGGGAAACTATTTTAGGGCCCCAAAGTCTTCAGTTCGTGGGTTTACATGCCACTTTCAGTTCACAGCCCTGTGCATAACTGTGACAACTAACAGATGAAAAGAAACACTCTAAACCCACTAAACACTCAATATCCTATTCTCTGTGTTCCCCAAATGAGAGAAACTGAATGTAAGCAACCACTAATTGACAGCAGCCGCTAACTGACACAGATACAACTACTTTCATAATCTATTTGCTATCTTCATAATCCTTTCACCACTGTTTATCTCTTGGTAGCTGAGGTTTGAGACAAAATTAGAAGCATACTGCTCTGGATTCTCTTCCATGAAATTTAAAAAAAAGAGGTTCAGCATATGATGAATGTTTTTAGAGAAAATATTTGCATTTTTAATAATATAATGCCAACTATATCATAATCTCTACAGAGGTGGAGACTATGTCCATCCTATTTTCCAAGGGTGCCATATTACCTTCACATGGTAAGTACTCAATCAGTATTTGTTGAATTAATGTTGGATGATCTGAAGTGTAACATGATAAGTAGAAACATAGAAAATATGTATTGAATGTGGCTCGCTTACTATTGGTAGCTTATTTTTTTTTTTTTTTTCTATTCCATTTTTTTTTTTTTAAACATCTTTATTGAAGTATAATTGCTTTACAATGGTGTGCTAGCTTCTGCTTTACAACAAAGTGAATCAGTTACACATATACATATGTTGCCATATCTCTTCCCTCTTGCATCTCCCTCCCTCCCACCCTCCCTATCCCACCCCTCTAGGTGGTCACAAAGCACCGAGCTGATCTCCCTGTGCTATGCGGCTGGGTAGCTTATTTTTACAGAAGTATTTTATTAAAAATAATTGATGTAGATTTCTACCTGCCTCTCCATTCCCGTTTTGTTTGTTATTATCTTGTATCAGCATGAAGCCAGATGAAAACTGATTTACTTTCACAACATGTTTCCTTCTGTTATAAAATCACAGTTCCCAGTTTAAATAAAAATGTAGATTTGGACATGATGCTTTAGTGGCCACACACACATACACACACACACACACACACACACACACTTGTTAGTACCCAAGTCCTCAGAATGCCCAGCATTCCCAAATGGGATGCTCTTCTCTACTGATTAATGCAGGATTGCACAGGGCTGTGTTCTAGGATTTGGTTATCCCCCTTTTAACTCAAAACCTCTGTCTTATTAAAGAAACTGCATAGTGATAATTTTCTTTAGAAATGTATGAACAATACTGTAAGTTATCGGATCAATCAAGATGCTGTAACATAAGACTTATATTTTCTTTTATTCTCAATATGACTTCATTTAAACAGAATTCTTCTGGTGTCATCTGACTAAGTACGAGAAGAAAGCAATACATAAAAGTAGAACAAGACATTGGAATTAAAAATGACAATTTTTTATATTGATAGTGATCTATTTATGCCCTGACAATTCAAAGTTTCTCTTTATAAATACACATGCACGTATACCCACACCTACACTTATACATTCATTGTAAATATATAGAACGTATTTTACGCACTAAGTCCTGGGTTTGATGCTGCTAAGACAGTGATGATCAAAAGCAGACTTGATCCCAGGTCTTCTCAAACTTCCAGTCCAGTGGGCGAAATGTTCTTAATGAAATAATCACATAGCAAAATGCAAACTCACCACTGTGGCCAGCAGTGGAGATCTATGTGGAATGGTTAGAGCATATATTAGAGGCATGTGGTTTTGTTGGGAGGGATGGACCGAGCTGTTTCATTCAGGGGCAGGGACTTTCTGGCACAGGAATGAAGCGGGATCTGAAAGATGAGGAGGAAGTAAGCAGGCAGAGATGGGGAGGATTGTGAAGTCTGGCTCTGAGATTCAGGGGAGCTAAATACACATGGATGTAACCCTCAAACAATGGGGAGCCAGTGGGTACACACAACTAGCTGCCCATTCTGCAGGCATATCATTATAGGTCCTATTCTTCATCCTCCCGAGGTCCTGTAGAATCAAGCCATCATTGCCTATAGCAGCAGCCTCAGGAAAGCACCCTTACAATGGCTTTTCCTTCTTTTCTTGTTCACTCTCACCACTCCTTCACTGGTAGTTCCTGGTTCCACCTTCCAAATAAAAGCCTTATAAGACTCTTATCTCACGTTATGCTTTTTGAAGAACTGCAAACCAAGACACTAAGCACGACACGGGATGAGAGGAGGGCAAAAATGTATAGGTCTGTTAGGCATTTTATCTCTATCCATTCAGTGGGTGTTTCAGCCACTGAAGTGTGTTTGAAAGGATGGAAATAATTAGACTTCTTTGTCAACAAGATCTTTCTGGATGCGGTGCCGAGATCAGATGAGGAAAAGAGGGGATGAGGTTCAGAAGTTATTACCATGGTCCAGGTGAGGAAGGATGGTGGGTTACACTCGGGAGGAACCACAATGACAGAAAGAAGAAGATGGATTCCAGAGTTATTTAGGTAACAAAAGTAATAGCATTTGATGATAAAAGTATAGTATCAAGGATGGCTCCTAGTCTTTTGGCACATACAACTCAATGGATGTGGCACCATTCACTGAGCTACGAAGCACTGAAGAAGTTTCAGGTATAATGGGGGAAATATTAGGAATGCTTTAAATCTAGGTTGAATCTGAGTTATCTTTAAGGTATCTCAGAAGAACCATAAAATATGCATATATATATATATAAATTCTGGAACCCACAGGAGAAATTTAAGCATTTCTAATTTCATCTTTATTTCCGTGGCAATGGGATTCATGAACAATGGGAAAAAATAAATAAATAAGAAGAGGGTGCAGTACCAGGTCTTGAGTATTTTCAACTGAGTATTTATGAAGCTGGATTGGCAAAGGAGACTGAATAGGGTGGGCCAGAGGGATGGGATGAAAATCAAGGGACTGTTTCATCACAGAGGCCAGAGGAAGAGGGTATTTCAGAAGGAAGGCAAAGGTGTACAGTACCCTTACTACTGCGTAGGTAAGAGGTAGGTAGGTAAGATTACTGTGATAGACTGTACTATTAGCACCAATTCTTCACCTGCCCATGCATCCACATTCTTTATACAGTCACTCTGCAGTTTCACCCACTAAAAGAGATGGAGTATATTCTCCCATTTGTATTTATTAGCCAAGTAACTTGCTTTGGCCCAAAGAAAAAGGTAGAACTGAAGGCATGCAGCTACTGAGCACTTCTACTTGCCTTCTTGCACTTCTGCTATCCTCATGAGAAGGACTTGCCTGGTCTAGCCAGTGAGTCACAGGAGAAAGACAGACAGTAGAACAGAGCCCAGTGGTCCAACAGATGCACAGATGTAAGAACTAAATAAGTGCCTAGGGTTGTTTGCCCCAAAGTTTTGTCATTGTTTATTATGCAGCATTGTCTTGACAACAGAAAACTAACACACTAACTAAAACCTATCTGCCAGATTAAGGATGGAGGTCATTAATTGGCATAGATTAGTTTTGCTATGAGGAGAAGGACATAGATAGGGTGGTGGGAGAAGCACATGGATTTGACAGAAGTTGCGTGTGCACACGCCTATATGTCTTAAATGGCTGAAGCCTAAGCATGAAAAAATGTTAATGGAAATGGAAAGATTCTCAAGAAGAGGGAAAAACTGAATCACCAAGATAAAGAAAGAAGATATGATAGATGCCATTTGAGAGATTAGGTAACATGTGATGGGGGTTCACATTTGACGTAGGTCAAAGGTGAGGCTGGGAAGCCTTGTAAAGGAAACAGAGGGCTGGATTCATGGATGCTACTCCCAGGCAATGGTGTAAGTTTTTCTTTATTTTGTACTCATTTCCACAAAAATGAAACTCAAGTACACTGCAGTTAAAGTTTGGTAGCATATACTCTTAAATGTCATTTATAATGATATAAAATCTTACCATTCTTTAATCAAAGGCCTCACTATTGAAAAAAAAAAGAATGAAACTTCTGTAACTTGTACATGAGGTCTAGTATAGAATGCTAAAAACACTAAAATATTAAAATGAAAAGAATTAAGTAAAAGAAATGTATCTGTCATAAAACAGATTAGTTATTTGCCATTTAGTTCATTTACAAAATATTTTTTAAAAGATAACATTATCAGTTTTCATATTAAGTATATTTTATTATACTTTCATTATTTTATTAATTATAAAAATTGATTGGAACACTTCAAATTCTGATAACAATAGATAAAACGTTTACTATTCTAGTAAAAGTAAATTCTAGAAGATGGGTATTTTTAAGAAACGTGACTTAATATTCAGATGAACATTACTAACTTTTAAAAAGCCAGTGTAAATTCTCTATAATTTTTTACTATTTTCTAAATCATTTTTTTAATCCCAAATAGGTTTATATACTATTACAAAACATACTTAACCGTTTTAAATTTTATTTTATTTTATTTTTTTATTTATTTTTGCCACACCGTGTGGCTTGTGGAATCTTAGTTCCCCAACCAGGGACTGAACCCGGGGCCATGGCAGTGAAAGGACTGAGTCCTAACCAGTAGACTGCCAGGGAAGTCCCAGCAGTTTTTATTTTAAACTTAGACTCTCATAGAATATAAAATTAAGAGATAAATAATAAAGGATAATTTCCAAAACCAAGAGAATATTCTAATTTCTTATAAAAATTTCATATTTTCAAATTCTATTATGTTTTAATAATAAAATTTACCTCAAGATACCACGTTCTATTGGAAAATTAATGTTTATTCCTGATCAGAAGTAATGCTAAAAATCTATCTTTGCAGGCCTATGTAAGATTAAATAAAACCGTCTCATATTACTGAAATGAAATCAGTATCTGAGAAAAGAATAAAGAAAAAAATTAGAATTCTTGTTTTTAATGAAATTTTCTGAATTATTGGGTTGGCCCAAAAGTTCGTTTGGGTTTTTCTGTAAGACGTTACTGAAAAACCCTAACAAACTTTTGGGCCAACCCAATACATATTTAGTTACAAGTTCTTACTTTTTAATTTTGACCAAAAATCTTCACAGTACCCTATTAATTATTCACATTTTATATTTGTGGGGTTTTTTTGAAGTTCTAAGCAACACCATATAGTAGATTAATCTTATAAGTTTTCTATGGTTAAAACATAATATTCTCTTTAGAGAGATGATGACATGTACCTGAAGGGCACTTCCTTTATTCCCTTCCTCCTTCCTTCCTTCCTGCCTTCCTTCCTTCCTTCCTGCCTCCCTGCCTTCCTAACCTATTAGAAAATCTAAACGGTACAATTCATATCAAACCATCACCCTTGCACTGAGAAAGTCTGAACGCATTGCCACGACAGCACTTGTTCAATCTCTGATGGCAGATACAAGCAGGTGGAGGGCTAGGCACATTTTCATTGCAATAGTGTGTGATATAAAGTTACACAAATAGTAGCAGTCTTAACTTTCATGTGGCATGGGCTATAATTCACTTTCCCCCCAAGCAAAATGAAGAAGCCTTGAGAAAACACTGAAATATAGTAGTGTTTGGGTCACCACATCAATTGTTGCTCACATGAGACAAGACCCAAAGAGGCAAAGTTGAACTCATGGAATCGTAAGAGATTTGCTAGCTAACATAGTTCCTTTGTGAAGAGTATGAATTCTTATAAATTAATGACTTGGGCTGGAATCAAAACCAAGCTCCATACTGTCCCATTATTAATGTCTATACTCCAGGTTTCTATGGATATATCCAGTCTTTCTCAGTTGCTCCACGGGGCATGGAGGACAGAGAAACTGACTATTTCTAACAGCTATTGCTACTGCCTAAGAACCATGGCCCGCTCAACACAGCAAGCTAGGGGCAAATCCCTCGCCCTTGCAATTCTGAAGGCAATTCAAGATGAAATAGCATTAACTAGTTTGGAAACTGGGTAGCAACTGGTACAATGTTAATCTAGAAGTAGATAAACTTCTTGAGATAATATAAAGGCTTTCTAGAGTCCATCCTTTTTATAGTTAGCAACAAAATATTTAAGCCAATGTCTTTTAATTAATAGTTTTCTAAATCTCCTCTGTATCCTACTTAAGTTTTTTAATAGTCAAATGTATGTATTAAAGGTGACCCCACCACGCACAGACATGTTAATATAAACTCTTTCTGCTTCTCGAGAGTTCATAACAAATATTTACTGAGCACCTGTTATATGTCAGCCACTGTACTAGGCACTATATTCAGGGGTTCATGAGTTATGTACTTACTGTGACAGTAAAAATAATAAAAAGCAACAGTAAAATATGCTATAAGAGTGCTTCTGTCTCAGAGCCAGGCTCAGTCTGAATGGAGGAGATGCCCAGGAAAGGATTCCTTGAGCACGTAACACATGCACATTATGGGATGAGTAGGAACTAACCAGGTGAAGGGGACAGAGGAGAGCACTCAAGACCGAGGACAGCCTCACCGAGGCCCATATATGAGAATCCTGTGTATCTGGTATACCTGTTACACAGTCTCTTTTCTGAGATGACAATGATTTTCCTAGAAAGTCATCTGCTCTCCTCAAAAGAAACATTTGAGAGTCATCCCCCTTCCTCCTGAGACAATTCTCCGGAAACTCTATTGGTGAAGTGAGATCCAGGAGGCCCAGATTGGTCTGATCTATGATTAGCATGTGAATAATGCCCTGGTAGAAACACAGGAGTGGTCCATCTACTCAAATTCCTCCTACTAGGAATTAACTTTCGCTCCCGTTTAGTCCCTCAAACTCTCTTTCACATGTCCTTCAAAATCTACCCCATTATACTACAGAGATGGGAGATGAACCAAACCAAGGTTGAAGACTTTTGCCTCTGCCGGAGGACCTCGGTCACACCTTCTCAATCCCCGCCCCTATTCTCCTGAGGTTCTCCCTTGGTCTCTCTCTCCTTCTAACTCAGCAAGAGTCTCAAAAGCAAAAGGGGTAGCAGAAAAATGGGTTATTTCTTATAAAAGCTACAAGTAAATTAAATGCCTGCTTTTTACCAAGCAATCCTACCTAAGTGAACTTGAATCTGTACCTGATTTTGAACTTGTTTACAGAAGGGAGTGAAGGTTACAGAAGGCTTTAAACCTAATCCAGCTTTAGGTTTTCATCCACCCACTCACTTACCTGGCTCTCAGCCTTTCTCGCTACCCTTCATCCTCATGTCTCACCCTCTCCACTCACAATTAACTCTGACTCCTCCTTCTCTTCAGCCTCTATCTGGATGCTTCAACCTTATCACACAACTCCCGGTCCCCAACCCTTGACCCAAACAATAAAGTCATTGCTGCAGGATTATCACTGGGCCATGTCCTAACTTCGTATCATTTTAGGTTGGAGGGATGAAGATAGGAAAGTCTTCACCCCTACTGACAGGCCTGCTATAGAAGAATGAGCTCCAGTTCTCCCAACTTGGATCTCCAAAAGCATGTTACCCTTATATGCACCGCTGCCTATTGATATTGTTTAGGTTGAGCAGCAGCATTGGGCATATGATGGGTTAAGTTGGCTTCTGTGGGCTATTCTGGGAACACACCCAACATTTGTAGCTTTTATTTTGCTAGTGAAAAGTACCTTGGAAGTTCCAAACAACCAACTCCCAAATGAGATTTTTGGAGGAGAATGGTTTGTAAGATGAGGGACTGACTGCAATTAGAATGAAGCAAAGTAGATTAGATGAAAATTCAATTGAATTAACCAAAAAGCAGAAAGATAAAGGCTATTCCACAGAAGCCAAGTAATTCCTCTAAAAAGATACCATTAGCCAGTAAACTAGACCCCTTCTGAAACCTACATTAACTCTTTCAGGACACAAGGGTAGCAGTACACTGAGGCCTTAGTGGTTTGAAAAGTATTCTCAAAAGGCCTGAAAGTAGTTTCAGAACTGGGAAAAACTGATTTGTTATTTTACATGAGGCCATGGGAGATACAGTTATCTAATCAAAAAACTAAGCATGAATGAAGCAGAATGAAATATTATATGAGGCAATATAGTTTCTATCATATCCTTACAAGTTATAGACTGTACACATAGACATCCAAACATACACACACACACAGACACACACACTTTCCCAATACAAACATCATGGTCCACAAAATGTAAATTCTTCAACTTTAACCCAAATAAGGATGTTTTTAAGATTCACTGGTTAACTCCCTTTTAGGTCAAACTACATATTCAGCAAAAAAATCCCTTAACTAACAAGTACTATTTTCTTTTACTAACAAATGCTATCGTCCCATTTTATTTTTAATTCCTATATATCAGCTTCTCTGAAGGAAAAAAATATGATTCTGCAAACATGGATGGTCACAGCAGAAGACAACTGCAGGAGTTCCTCGCTCAAACTGTAGAGACAAATTCCTGGAAGTGAACACCTGAAAGCAGCTGGGAAGCCTGAATGGTTATTTCAGTTGACTGAGTTTATGGCGAAGGTGACAGAGTCATTGTTTCCATCCCCAAGGGAGTCAGTTAACTTTGCTGTGTTCCATGGAAATAAATATCATCTTCCCAATATGGAAGGAGTAGCCATGATGCTGTAATTCTAGAGCTGGAAGGGACTTCAGAGATCATCTGGCCAGGGCGTCTTCAAACTGTGATCCCTTATAGCCCTAGAAGTGAATATACAACTCTCCAAGAAACCAGGAGGGACTGCCCCATGGTCCTTATTTTTTCAATAAGTTTCCTGGTAGTAAGTGTTCATGGGAACCAAATGGTCTCTGGTGTCCTTTTTTTTGGAAAGCTCTGATTTCAACCACCTGATGCAAGGGTCCAAATGAGGTAAGATATCTTAGTTAACCCCATCTCTGCCATACTCATACAGGTCTATAAAAATACAGAAGGTATTTAGCAATAAGTATGTTATTTTTTCAGAGTCAAAGGGTAAAAAGCTTTTATAAAAATATTAGTAATCTATTTTTAATTGGATGAATTTTGGAGGGTAAGGATAAAAAATGGGGCTGAAAAGTCCAAGTCAAGGTACCTCACTTTCAGTTATTTCATTAGGATGCCTCCAAAATCCTAGAATACAATTTCTAGCACAGCCTCCTAAAAATCAAACGCTACAAATGATTCAAAAGAAATTAGCATAGGATAGCTAAATGTTACCCCTCTATCATTGCTGGAGGAATAGTCATGTCTAAAATGTAACCTACAGCCTGAGAAAGTAAATGCACTATATTGGTTATCTATTGCTGAGAAACAAATCATCCCCAAACTTCATGGCGTAAAACACACACACACACACACACACACACACACACACGCACCAAAAAAAAAAAAAATTATTACTTCTTATGATCCTGTTGAT
This sequence comes from Eubalaena glacialis, assembly GCF_028564815.1. Classification (NCBI taxonomy): domain Eukaryota; kingdom Metazoa; phylum Chordata; class Mammalia; order Artiodactyla; family Balaenidae; genus Eubalaena; species Eubalaena glacialis. The sequence goes on along the minus strand of NC_083728.1, from coordinate 47,594,446 downwards.
TGGGTGAGTAGTTCTTCCAGTCTGGACCAGTTTGGCTGGGGCTTGGTGGTCTAAGATGGCAACATTCCCATTTTAGAGGCTTCTCTACAAGATCTCTCATTCCCCGGGAGGCTAGCCCAGGCCTCTTCATACTGTGAACCACAGTGTCCCAGCCACAAAAAAGAGCAAGTCCAATGCAAAAGCACTTCTTAAGCCTCTGTTTGAGCCATCTTTGATATTGTCCCATTGGCCAAAGTTAGTTACATGGTCAAATTCAAAGCCAGTATGGGAGGGGCCTGCTTAATGTGTGAAAATAGAAATAGAACTATGGGTGGTTATTTTGCAACAATCTACTACATTTTAAGTTTTTCCAATTGAAATTCATTTAATACAGAAGTAAATAGGCTTTTCTCTGAAAATATAGCTTCTGTGATTTTACTAACCTAATTTTTATTCAATGGATCAAAAATCCATCCTATGCCTATGTACCTTCTCATATACATATGCCTCAATTTATATCTTAAATATACCTGTATTAGTTTATTATGGCTGCTGTAACAAATTTCCATAAGCTAAGTCACTTAAAACAACACAAATTCATTCTCTTACAGTTCTGGAGATTAGAAGTTCAAAATCAGTTTCACTGGGTGAAAGTCAAGGTGTTGGTAGGCTGTTGCTTTCTGGAGACCCTGAAGAGAGGATCCATTCCCATGCTTTACCTGGCTTCTGGAGGTTGCCCATATCCCTGGACTTGTGGCCTCCTTCTTTCATTTTCAAAGCCAGCAATGTTGCATCTTTCTATGCTTTTCTTACATAATCACATCTCCCTCTGACTACAGAAGGGAAAGGTTCTCTGTTTTTAAGGACTCCTATGATTAGATGGGGTCCACCCAAATAAACCAGAATAATCTCCCCATCTCAATGTTCTTAATCTTAATCACATTTGCAAAATCCCTTTTGCCATATAAAGTAATATTCACAGCTTCTAAAGATCAAAGTGTGGGCATCTTAGAAGGGCCATTATTCTGACTACCACAATATGTTATTGGAAAACTATCTAAATACAATTTCTGAATGTCAAATCATATTGAACTGCATTGAAGGAATTAGCTATATTAAAAAAAAAAAAAACTTTTGGGTTTTATGATGGGCTCTCTTAATGCAAGTCAAGCTTTTAAAATAAAGTTTCCATTACTCTAGGACTTTAAGGTACAGTTTAAATATTTTAGAACTCTTTTTAATACTTTGCCTAGAATTAGTGTCCAGGGCTAAGCACTTTAGCATATGAAACCGATATATCTAGCCTGTGGTTCAGATTTCAAACATGATTTTAACCTTTCTAAAACATAAAAGTAGAATTTTAATAGTACAACTGAACTGAGTAAAGCATACCTCAAAGTGAAATAACCATAGTTTATATTACATGCTATTCTCTCTGTCTCTCTGTATCTCAAAACTGCTAATAATCAAAGCTACATCTGACCCTGTTTGTATTTCTAGACTTTCATTAGATGTCTATTTTCTATCTCACCAAAAATACAACCTTGGAGAAATGGCTATATGTGACCATGACTTCATATTTTTGCTGTTTTCAAAGTTATTAAAACTTCTGTCAGCAGTCAGCTCCATTTGTCAGATTAGAAAATCATCAGGGATTGTCTCCTTCTTTCTCAAACTATTGAAATGGTTTTTCAAGGGATTCACACTCTGTTTATAAGCACCTAAAAATAACCCAACTACAACCTTAGATCAAAATTGGCTCTGATAAAAATCTACCAAAAAGCTGTTTTGTAAAAGGACCTAATAAATAATTTATTTAAATCAATGTGAACAAAACTTGAGCAAGGTTTTGGAGCAGAGACTTATGGTGGATTAATGGCACTTCTATGTCTGTGTTTCCAAACACTCTTGCTATATTCTTAGACTCCTATCATTTTTCTCTTTTCACGACAGTAAAAATGTACAGTACATTGAACTTCTGTGAAAGTAGATGAAGATGTGGGCAATGACAGATTAATAATAAATCTTGAAAGTGCTTAATGCATTTTTTTCTTGTCTAAAAAATGTTCTCAAGTAACTGCTTTATTTTTCTTGATTTTTTTTAATTCAATGGCCCATTTTTTAAAAAACTGGGTGCGAATTTATGACCCCTTGTGACTAGACTCAAATATTGCATTCTTGAAAAGAAAATGCTGCCTTGCCAGGTAATTCCCTTATAAGTGTCATACACCCCCTTGGACTAATAGAGAATTTTTTAAATGACGGACAATTTTTAAAGGTTTATTTTGGGTAATTTTGATTATTCCTACATTCTATCATTAGAGGAACTGTCTTTTTTTTCTTCTTATATTTCGGTATTGTGTATGGAAGAATAAAATCAGCAAACAGGTAAATTCATGATTTACACAGTAACACCCCATGACACAGTTTTTAGAGGATGACCAGTGAGGTAATAACAAGCCAAATATTATCTTCTCTGAGTCTCTATGACTCAACACAATTAAAAATATTTTTGCTTATGAAGTAAAACCAATTATTAAAAATATTTGGATGGTTATACACAATACATTGTCTAAAATAAAATCGAGTGGCTAAATAAAATTGTTATGTGCTACAATAATTTTACACATACAATATATATGTGAATATTGACATAAACAATTCAGAGTCTAAACTTCTCCTCACTTGAAAATTAATAAAAGTAAAAGTTAGATTTCACTTTGTTAATGATGACAACATAACCATGATCAGAAATGAACACTGTCCCTTTGGTGGTGAAACTTGGAAATGAATAAGTCAGATTAATTATCTCTGAATGATTTGCTTTTTTCTTGCTGAAATCCAATATATTATTAAGATGCCTAGACATTCCTGATAATAGACCAAGGTGAGCCTTCTGTCAGCGCACACAAAGGAGCTGAAGCAGAGCTCACAATAGCACACGCACACCAGTATGCTAATTTGAACAAAGGAGCAGGCCTCACAAAGGGCCAAGATGGCAGAAAAATCTCAGAAGAGTGCCGCACTTCAGTAACAAGATTTTCTATGAGCTCATTAATATTTACCAAAGCCAAGAGAGCTGTTGTTTCTTTCATTTAGCTACAAATACCTCCTCAAAATTATTCCTATATTGAGACAGCATTAGAAAAATAAACTAGGCGTATAAAAGAAGCCTCAAATGAAAGACAAGCAGCTTTGAAGATAAGCCTGCTTTCAGTGTGAGCATCTGCACCCAGAAGACCATTTACACAATTAACATATTTTATCTACTGTAAAAAAAAAAACAAAAACAAACCACGAAATAATTCATATGTGCAAGATTATTTAAATTACTATCAGGGAGTGCTTGAGCATTGTTAGTACACCCCATAAAAACATAAGTTCTGAAAAACAAGGCAAAGATTTTCCACTTAAAAAGAAAACTAGTGGCAGAGACGTATTCTCCATGGCAAGCAGTATTTCCTCCAATTATTTAGCAGGGTGATCAAGAAATAAGTGTTGGATCAGACAGACCTGGGTTTGCATCTGACACTAGCTGTGCAGTATTAGGTAAACTATTCAATCTCTCTGAGCCTCAGATTTTCCATCTGTAAAATAGTTATTAATACCTACCTTGCATGGTTTTGAGAAATTTAAGAGACTGTGGTCACCAAATGCTTAATATACAGCATACCCCATTCAAAGCCTTCAATAAATATGGAAGGTTTTTGTTTATTTGTTTCTGTAAGTATTTATTAGAAGAACTTTAGAGACTAAAGATAATAAAAAACTTACCTATCATCCCACTATCCTAAGAGAAACACAATCACCAGTTGGTGAATATCCTTCTAGTTCTTTCTCTATCTGTGTGAATAAGCTTGTATGCATGCTTTCCAACTTTTTATTTTATGGATATGGAATCCTACTTTGAATTATCTCACTTGCTTCTCCTGTCCCCCCATTAACAATGTTCTGTGAATACATTTCCATATCTTTAGCTATTATTTTACAGCACCATTTTAATTGCTGATGGCATTTCATTGTGTGAATGTATCACAGTATTTGGGAGGCTTCCAATATCTAATCAGTGTAAAAGTGCAATGTATGTATCGGGCAATATATATTTGTATACACCTTAATTATCTTTTAACTTAAATACCATTATGACAGACATCCCACAAACAAAAGCATGTATATATTGTTTCCTTCAACTTGAAAACATGCATTTCTGCACATCCCACTTTTTTCTATTTTTTTTAATATTTAATTTTTGAGTAAAAAATACATTTGATTGTCTTGTAAGTTGTTGTTATATCACTATAAAATAAATTAAAAGTAAACAGTAAAAATTCTTCTTCCCATGGTTGTGTCTTATTTACTTCATCTACCCCACAGGTAACCTTGTTATCAATGTATATAGTCTTTTAGATTTTATCTATGAATGTATAAGTAAATATGAACCTATGTATTTTATCCCTTTTTTCCATAAAGGGTAGCATACAATGCACACCATGCTATATCTTCTTTTTCCACTTAATAATACAGTTTATATTTATTTCTATATCCGTACCTAAGAGATCGTTCATTCTTTTATTTATAGTTGCATAGTATTCCATTGTATGCTTGTAGTATAATTTACTTAACCAGTCTTCTACTGATTGGTATTTGGCTTTATTCCAATGTTTTGCTCTTGATAAAAAGTTGCTGCAGTGATTAATATTCAAACTACACTATTTCACATTTATGCAAATATATCTTTAGTTCAGATTGATATTCAAAATATACAAATACTTATAGGCTACACTAATGTTTATCATCTGATTATCAAGTCTGTCAGTTAAATTTCCAGAAATAGAATTGCTCACCTCAGTTCCATATACCTTTTAAAAGAAACAAAGAAGAGGATATAACTTTGTATTTCTACCATCATGAGCTCCTTTTTGTACTCATTGGATTCTTCCCTAAATTCACCCCCTGCAGTTCATGTTTGATCTCAGCTACTTTCAGCAGCTCTTCTACATGTTATGGAGCTTGTGGATTTTATCTGTCTCCTAATTTCACTGATATATCTACTGTATCATTTCTCCACAGAATTGAATATTATGATTTAAAGGTTTTATAAATTTTATAGGTGAAAAAATGTTATCTGCTATTGATTCCATCTGCATATTTTAATAGTGAGGTGGATCTTTTAATATATTTATTAACTATTTTTATTTCATATTTAGCAAAATAGCTATTTCTATTGAAGTTTTAGGGCTTCCCCTTTTGTTTTCCAACAGTATGCTCCAAATTAAGGTTGTGATGTTTTTTTTTGTATTTCATTATATCCCTTTTAATTTTTATTTGGAAATTGTTTGAATATATTTATTTAAAGTAACTCAATTTTTGCAGAAATAACAGACTCAAGAAAACAAGACACAGATTCACTTATTCACTTATCCATTCATTCAAAGTCTATCAAATCCCTCCATGTACCAACTATTTTTCTAGGCACTGATGACACAGAGGGGAATAAGTTCCAGTCCTCTTGCCACTTGTATTTCAATGAGGAAAAAAATAAAGGAGGGAAGGGACCAGAGACTAATAGGTGAAATGGATTTTCTTTTGTTTTTAGATAGGTTAGGAGGAATCAAAGTTGCCCATTTTAAAAAAGGATTGATTAGACCACCTTGAAGCTTAAGGGAGTTACCAAATACAAACAGCTTTTTCTCTGACCAAAGTTATTCTTACGATCAGAAAGGAGTGTTTTAGTACCCTATATGTAATCTTTAGACTTATTCCACCTTGGTTAAATTTTTTGAAATTATTCTGCCTTAATTCTATTTTATCTTTTATAAACGGTTTGACTAAACAGCTTTTAGAAAACTGATTTTTAAAATACTTTTCTTAATACCAAAAAGCAACCATATTTATTACTAAAGTTCAACCTTGATTCAACAGATGGAAGATAACACTTGATAAGGACAAAAATAAATATAGAGGTGTGGTGAGAAAATCACAGTAGTTTGCAAATAACTGAAAAACATATACAGGAACTATTATCAGAACTGGAGGTAAAATGATCACAAATGCTTAGAGAGACAATAAAATAAACAACTAACTCCTAGCATGTATTGCTGTTTTGTTAACATCAAGCATAAGCCAGGAGATCTCGGCTCTTCCAAAGAATTTTTTTTTTAGCTACAAAAAGCTGTAACAACACAACAGTGATACAGATTCTGCTGCGTAATTTTCCCAACATCTTCTAATCAGCAATGAGGCCGAAGTACTATCTGTTTGGTCTCATTTTCTGTTGCAGAGACAAAACAATGTCCTGGTTAAGAGTTTTGGTTTTGGAAATAGACCAACTGGAATCAAATCTCTTACTGACCACTTATTAAGTATGTGACCTCATGCAAGTCACTTTAACATTCTATACCTCAGTTTCCTCATATTAAAAGAGAGAGGAAGAATACGTATTTCATCCAGCTGTCATGGTAATTAAATGAACAAATCCATGCAAAACACTTACAACAGTACCTTGAGCATAGTGAGTGCTCTGTTATTACCTAGGATTCTCACTAATGTTAACTATTATTTTCACTGTTGTTCAGGAAGTATCTCATGTAGAAAACACAAAGCATGATTGGTTTGGTTACTGCCTGAAAAATTTGCAAAACTTTTCATTTTTTTTTTTCACCATTTTAACCATCTTAGTGTACAATTTGGTGGCAATTAGTTCATTCACAATATTGTGTGACCATCACCACTATCTAGTTCTAGAACATTTTCATCACCCCAAAAGGACATCCCTTCCCCATTAAGCAGTCACTCCTCATTCACCCCTCTTCCCCAGCCCCGGCCACCCACTAATTTGCTTTCTGTCTCTATGGATTTTCTTATTCTGGATATTTCATATAGATGGAATAATATAATAGGTGTTTTTTTGTATCTGGCTTCTTTCATTTAGTGTATGTTTTCACAGTTCATTCATGTTGTAGCAAGTATCAGTACTTCACTCCTTTTTATGGCTGAATATTATTCCGTTACATAGATATAATGCATTCTGTTTATCCATTCATCAATTGATGGATATTTGAGTTATTTCCACCTTTGGCTGATTGTGAATAGTGTTCCTAAGAACATTTGTATACAAGTTTTTGTCTGAACATCTGTTTTCAATTCTTTGGAGTATATACCTAGGAGTGGAAATGCTGTGTCATATGTTAATTCTATATTTAACTTATTGAGGAACCACAAAACTGTTTTCCACAGTGGTTAGAACACTTTACATTTCCACCAGCTATATATGAGGGTTCTTACTTCTCCACATCCTCCTTAACAGTATTATTTTCCCTTTTTAAAATTTATTATACCATTCTTCTATGTGTGTAGAGGTATCTCACTGTGGTTTTCATTTGCATTTCCCTAGTGACTAATGGTGTTGAATATCTTTTCATGTACTCATTGGCCATTTGCATATCTTCTTCAGAGAAATGTCTATTCAAGCCCTTTACTCAATTTTTAAGTGTTGTTTAATTGTTGTTTCTCTTTTTGTTGTTGAGTTGTAAGACTTCTTTATGTGTTCTGGATAGTAGACTCCTTCAGATCTACGACTCACAAATATTTCCTCCCATTCTTTGGGTTGTCTTTCCACTTTCTTGATAGTGTCCTTTGAGGTACAGAAGTTTTTCATTTTGATGATGTCCAAATTATCTATTTTTTTTTCTTTTGTTGCTTGTGCTTTTTGTATCATATCTAAGAATCCATTGCAAAATCCAAGGTCATGAAGATTCACCATTTTATGTGTGTGTTTAAGTTTTGTAGTTTTAGCTTTTATTTTCATGATCCATTTTGAGTTACTCTTTGTATGTGGTGTGAGAGAAGGGTCCAACATCACCCGTTTACATGTGGATATCCAGTTGTGTAAGTATCATTTGTTGAAGAGACTATTCTTTCCCCATTCAATGGTCTTGGCAATGGGCATTGTAGGACAATGGACAGTGGAATCTTTGTTGAAAATCAGTTGACCATAGATGTATGGGCTTATTTCTGGACTCTCAATTTTATCCCATTGATCTATATGTCTATCCTTATGTCAGTTCCTCACTGTTTTGAATATTTCAGCTTTGTAAGTAAGTTTTGAAATTGGGGAATGTGAGCCGGCCAACTTTGGTCTTCTTTTCTAAGATTGTTTTGTCTATTTGGAGTCAAACCACTTCATTTTTTAAAAAGTTATTATTGACAAAAAAAAATAGAGTTGGATTATAGGTGAAGACATAACAAGGTCCTAGTAGCTAGTACCTTAGTGTGAATTTTAATATAAAATATTTACCAGTCTCATCTAGAAAAAAAATTTATAAATCCGTTTTCAGAGTCTGTGACAGTTTTTAAGATGTGCCAGAATAGGAGAAATTGAAGGACAAGGCAGTTTAAGGATATTAATAATAATAATAATAACTATTCAAAATCAGTAATATTAGATTGTTTTTGAAAGTACCTGCACATACATTATCTGATATTTTCTCACAAAACTTCTATGAAGCAGTCAGGACAAGCATGATTATCCTCAATATGCAAATGGGGAAACTGAGGCCCTGAGAGGTTAAGCAATGAGCCCAAGGTTGCACAGCAAATAAGTGTTAGAGACAGAACACAATACCATGTCTTCTGATTGCCAGGCCAGTTATTTCAGGTTGACAGATGAACATCAGCATTGGATAAATTTGGCCTTATTGATAATTTTACTTCAATTTGGGGAAAAAAATCTATTTTATTACTGAGAGCTTTTATAATTGCTTTTGCAAATCACTTTCATATTGCAAGTTCTCAGAGAAATAAAAGTAAAACAGAGACACAAAACAAAGATTTTAGGCCTCCTGAGAGTTACTTGTGTGTAGATATACCTTCTTTGGGTTGATTCTCTTTACGCTCTAAGCTATGCTATGATTCTTCTCCACATACTGTTGTGTTCCTAATTTCTTATTCCTCTCCCTTGCACAAAGTTTTTCTTTGACATTTAAATTATTTTTAACTATCAAGTATGTTCATTATTCACTTAAGCAACACAGATTTTCCTGCATAATCTGTGATGAAAAACCCATGCATGCCAAAGGGTTGCCTGAGGGAAATGGCCTGAACCACCTTTTATGTATCCATCCACTAGCCCCATCGAAGTATCACAGGAATATTATAAAGTATTAAAAGATACAATCTGGAGAAGTATTATACTTATTGGCCATTGGAGGACTCATTTAATGCCAAGGAAAGAAAAATACTGGTGGATTTTGCAGGTCAATAGGATGTGTCTAAAACTCCAAAGTCAAGCAAGAAGGACCACTCAGCCCATGTTCTTTCAAAGCAGTGAGTTAAACGGTCTTGTTATCAATATACAGCAGGAAAAAAAATGTGCTCACTTTCATAAGAAAGTAGACTTAAAATTTTCCCTGAAAGTTTGAGGCACTGTGGTATAATACAAACTGAAATTCAACTTCAATTATTCTCAAGTGCAGCTATGCTGTGTCTTTTATTCTGCTATTTGTGAAATAACAATCTTGATAACTGAATATTAATTTTCACCAAAAAAAGCATTACAAACTCTTCTTCAAAGAGGGAGTTAAGCTTATTAATTCATTCCTTAACAAGAGGACAAAGTGCATGACTTGCTGCATAAGGAATAAGAACTCCTAGGGGCCAAGAAGATTTAATCAAGGATTGAAGGGGAAGGAAAAGCGAATAAGCCAGAAGGCAGAAGAATGTGAGGTCACCTGACTTTATAGGAAAAAAAATTTTTTTTTCCAGAGCTCAGCCAAAGTGAAGTAACAAAGCAAAGCAATCAGAAGTACAAATTCCTCTTGAGATACAAACTAAAACATTGACTTTCCTTTATAATGCCACTTTAATTTCTGGTAAAATTCCAAAGCAAAGGTTTATATTTCATGATATTGTCAACTTTGCATAAGACTCTTGTGCTACTCATGACTTACTTGGCCATAGGGACACTATTGATTTTTTTCCCCCTCATAAATCTGAAAATGCTCTCTGCCTTCCCAGTAGACCCCTAATATTTATTGGTGTCTATCCTAAAACAACAGTTCAAGGTTGGACTATGAAAACATTTGGGGCTCTAACTTACCATAAAGAAAGTCTACTGAAGATTATAGATAATACAAAGCACTCAAAGTTTGCACAGAAATACTAGAAACACCTCCACTTAGACACATACACTATTTTTCCTAATAGATTCTGCTACTTAGGAAAGTTACAAAGTGACTCATGACACAGTGCCCTTCAACGTGTCTAAAGAATTCCATACCTATCAAAGTATCACTTGACTTATAAATATTCCCTTTCTGTTACTTTACATACTTAGATATTACTAAAGACCTTGACTTTTTGTTTCTGTGTATTATATGTATAGATAGCTATTTACCATGTTATAAATTAACTGAGAATTTTAAAAATATTTAATTCATTAAAAAATATAATTAATCCATTACAGATTAATATAGATAACATATTCATTATGAAAAATAACCATATTTTCAAAAACAAAATATCTAAGGAGAAAATGGCATTTTTTTAAACTTTTGCAAATATCTTTAATGTGTGGTTTGAAAAGAAGAGAGCTGGATTCTCATTCCTGCTTCTACATTCAGTATGTTAAGATATAATCTGTCATGTAGCCTCTGAAAAACACCATACACTTGTGAGAGAATGAGAATGAAAAAAGTCAAATAACGCCTTCGTATTATTATGAAAATCATGCTGACCTCATAGATGCCCTGAAAGGACCTTGAGGACCCCCCAGGGTTTATATTCATTTCTTTTTATACTTTGGACCTCCCTTCTATGATTGTTTTTCTTTTTAAAGTCAGGGTATGCCGGTGATAAATTCTCTCAGTTTTAATTTTTTTGAAAGGTATCTTTATTTTGCTCTCACTCATGCAAGACAGCTTCACTGGGTTTATAAGTCTAGTTTGATATTGTTCATAGCATTCTGGAGCTTTAGCTAATGTTTTCTGTCTTTCACTGATGCTGTGAGACAGACCTGTCAGTCTAATAGTGGCTGTTCATTAGATAACTTCTCGTTTCTCTGTGGCTGCTCTTAGGATTTTATTCTTGTCCTTGGGGTTCTATGGATGGGCTTCTATGTATCCAGGTGTGGTTTTCTTTATATCTGTCCTGTATGGGATTTGTTGGTGCTCCTGAATCTGAGGGTTTAGCCTTTCATCAACTCTGGAAAATCCTCAGCCATTACATTTTCAAGTATCAGTCTCCTCCACTTTCTCTATTCTTTCCTTCTGGAATTCCAGTTCGGTGTATGTTAGACCTGCTCACCTTACTCTCCACATCTCTAAATCTCACTTTTATATTTTCCAGGTATCTGCCTCTTTATGCTGCAATCCTTCAGATCTTCCAGTTTTCCAGTTCTTAATTGTTTAACCCATGTAGTGATGTTTAGAATTATTTTTAATTGCTAAACTTCTACCTGATTAATTTTAAAGAGCTGTTTAGTCATTTTTGATAGTCTCTCATCCCTTAATAACACTTTAATTCTCTTTTATTACAGTAAATATAATATGAATACTTATTTACAGTCTTACTTGATGATTCCAATATTATGATCCTATCTTTTGTTGCTTTTCTTGATCCTAGATGATGGTGATTTCCTTGTGTATTTAGTGACTTTATGTACTGAGCTTGTGGCCATTTTAACTTTATCCATAAAATTATTTCGGATTTGTATTGAGAGTGCTTATCTCTAATGAGGGTTTTCAGTTGCTTCTGTAAATTGTCCAAGAGTACTTTAAACTAAGTATTTAGCTTGGGAGTTTCAGGCAAATAAGTAGTGTCAATGTATGCTGCCAATCCGTAGATGGTCACCTTGTGGTTACAAATATTTCCCAACTTGTATGAGCCCTGGGTCCCAGGCCTGGGTTCTTATGACCCCATAGATGGCGGGGTTACTGGGGGTCAAGAGAGCAGAGGAGAGCAGCAGACTGCTGTTTTCATTTAGTCTTTTGACCTTGGGGGTGTCTTTATTTTCAAGCCAGCTCAACCATCTCAACCATATATTTGACATGTTTATAAAAGATACTAGACAAAATATTTTAAGTGCTTTTAATGAGTATTATTTTTCAGAATATCTAGTCAGTCATATCATCAGAAATGGATGCTCCTCCCTCTTACACTGTTTGTGGGAATGTAAATTGGTGCAGCTACTATGGAGAACAGTATGGAGGTTCCTTAGAAAACTAAAAATAGAGTTACCATGTGATCCTTCAATCCCACTCCTGGACATATATCCGGAGAAAACTATAATTCAAAAAAATACATGTACCCCAGTGTTCATTGCAGCACTATTTACAATAGCCAAGACATGGAAACAACCTAAATGTCCATCAAAAGATGAATGGATAAAGACAATGTGGCATATATATATATATAATGGAATACTACTCGGCCATAAATAAGAATGAAATAATGCAATTTGCATCCACATGGATGGACCTAGAGATTATCATACTAAGTGAAGTCAGAGAAAGACAAATACCACATGATGTCACTTATATGTGGAATCTAAAAAAAATGATACAAATGAACTTATTTACGAAACAGAAATAGACTAACAGACATAGAAAACAAACTTACGGTTACCAAAGAGGAAAGGGGGGGGAGGGATAAATTAGGAGTTTGGGATTAACATATACGTACTGCTCTACATATAAAACAGATAACCAACAAGGACCTACTTTATAGCACAGGGACTATACACAATATTTTGTAATAAACTATAAGGGAAAAGAATCTGAAAAAGAATCTGAATATATATATATATATATATATATATATATATATATATATATATATATATATATATATAAAAACCTGAATCACTGTTGTACACCTGAATGTAACACAACATTGTAAATCAAATATACTTCAATTAAAAAAAAAAAAAAGAAATGGATGTTCCTTGGCTTAAAGTATATACTATGGCATGTTTATATGGAAATTCTATCACGAGGGCATATCTTTACTTTAATTTACAATATTCAATGATAGTATATTATTTGCTAAAATCATACAGTTTTAAAAACTTATCCGGTGGGACTTCCCTGGTGGTGCAGTGGTTAAGAATCCACTTGCCAGTGCAGGGGACATGGGTTCAATCCCTGGTCCAGGAAGATCCCACATGCCGTGGAGCAATTAAGCCCGTAAGCCACAACTACTGAGCCCGCGTGCCACAACTACTGAAGCCCACACGCCTAGAGCCCGTGCTCTGTAACAAGAGAAGCCACCGCAATGAGAAGCCCGCGTACCGCAACGAAGAGTGGCCCCCACTCGCCACAACTACAGAAAGCCTGCGCGCAGCAACAAAGACCCAACGCAGCCAAAAATAATAATAAATAAATAAATAAATAAATAAATAAATAAATAAATAAAATACACAACATAAAAAAAATTTTTTTTAAACTTATCAGGTATTTTAGACCATTTATTTTAACTTATATGAAAACTAGAACAACTATGTGGTACTAAACCCAATTAAATGCTGTTTCCCATTTTTGTTAGAAAATCCTAAGGAGACAAAAATCAGAAACTGATCTAAGTGGCAGCTATAAATACAGTAATGTGGCTATGAGTTAAAATCTAACCTAAAAGTTTTTACAGCTTTTTATCTATTCACTTCATCTTTCATCCATTAATATTTCTATGATGTCTCCTGGATGAAAATACACTGATAGAGATTAATTATACAATTAACTTTATTTATGCTCATATGTAATCTATGTGGAGAATAATCTGACATGACAAACTCTATAATAATGTACCAATTAATTTACTTCTCATGTTTATTCTTACATTTTCCAACTCTTCCAGGTGGTATTAAAAATTCATGAACAAAACATGATTTGTTTAAATACACAGAACTTTACAAAACCCGAATTTATTATATTGGCCGCAATCTTGACAGAATTTAGTGTCAACTTTCAAATGATTCCAGAAATATTTGAGCTCACCTCTGGCTGCTACTAACATAGACATTAACAGTGAAATAGTTTCTCGTATTCTGTAAGATTTTCTAATGGAATCTGGCTGTAGCCATTGGACAAAACAGACATTAAAGAAAGGCTTGGGTATTCAATCTTTAAACTTTATCTATTACATATGCCATATAAAATTGTATATCTCAGGACTAATATCAGGAAAATAAAGAAAACAATAATTTAAATAGGAAGCACTTAAACCAGTTTATTTTTAAAGTATTTTCCAAAAAAATATTTAAATTATAAGGACTTTGGCTTAATTCATTTACTCACAGTTCTACTCATAAATTAACACTCTAAAAAATATAAATTGCTACATCTGCAAGTAATTAAAATTACAGGAATGTGCTATAAGTAATGTTAAATTACCAGAATACTTCATTTTCCTCCCATCTGAAAAACAACAACAACAACAACAAAACTAAACACACAGACATAACAAACCTGGTACTAACTTTTGTGACTTAGGAACCTGACATTTTAAATAAGAGAAGAAATACTGGGTCGCAATTTCTTTTGTGGCTCTACTTTAACATAGACATAAGTGGAAACAGAATTTGGGGCCAATAAGTTAAGCACCTCCTATTTTTGAAATTCATGGGCTGTGAAAGTATTGTGCAAGAGCCTTTGAATCCTCTCCAGTTGGATTTAAATCGTCAGCAATATGAAGTAGCATGGGAGAAATAATCATAATATCTTTGGGCTAAATGGGACTGGAAAGTCCTTCCATATGGGCAGGAGCTGCTAAAAGCAGTCATTTCCCTAAGGTAGGATATCAGATTCTCCTTTGTTAGGAAAGTGATCTCCTTATAGATCTATCTAGTATCAAAAATCTTACTGAGATCAAATGATGTAACATATTTGAAATTACTCTGAAAATTATGATTAGACATTTAGCAAAAGAAACTTAAAAGGAAATATATTTTGGGAGAGAGAAAGTAACAACATCTTTCTAAGGCACATATAAAAATGAAATATTGTAGATTATTTCTCAGGGAATACCTAGGTCCATTCAGCTTCCCCTCCCAAGCACAAGTCAGCCAGCTGGCAGACCATTCTTGACTAGATTTCTAATGGAAGTTTATTGGTAGGAATATCTCTTGGTATCCTGCATATTTTAAACCCTATGATAAGGCATAAGAATTCATAAAAGGGAAAAATCACACTGTTAATAGATTATATATTAGAATACATGAAAAACTGGTTACTCAAAACCTTGCAAAAGAGATTTTTTAAAAAAGATAACCCATTTTTTTCTTTTTTTTCATTTTCATTTTTATTTTTTCATTGGGGTAGAGTTGTTTTACAATGTTGTGTTAGTTTCTACTGTACAGTGAAGTGGAGTTTCCTGTGCTATACAGCAGGTTCTTATTAGTTATCTATTTTATACAGATGAGTGTATATATGTCAATCCCAATCACCCAATTCATCTCCCCCACCCCACTTTCCCCCCTTGGTGTCCATATGTTCATTCTCTACATCTGTGTAAGATAACCCATTTTTTTCAATTAAAAAATAAGATTTGTTGGTGAGGTTTTTTTTTTGAACTGCTGGTAAAATGATCAGCAATGTGAATTTATGGAAAAGTACCAAACAAATCATATGCGTGACCTGTTCAAGCAACTAGGTGAAAGATCACAGCCCATCACTGCTGTTTTAGTTGTGTAACACAGGGATTAGAGGAGAATTAACTCTCTGGAGGTAGAGTGCCTAGTTTTGAGTCCCTGCTTTGGCACTTAGGAGATGTGAACTGGACCGTTACTTAACCTCTGTGACTCAGTGGGTAAAATGGGAGTAATAATACTACCTAAGTTATTGTGTTATTTTGAGGATTAAATGAGCAAATTTTATAAGGTGCTTAGGGCCGTACCAGGCACATAGGAAGCTCAAGTAAGCATTTTACCATTTCCATTAGGGCAGAGGGAAAAGGAAACCAGATCAGATGTTAATAAACCTGAGTCTTGGTCTCAGTATTGCCACATTCTAAGATAAGAAGCTTAAAAGCAATTCAGATTCATCTGTGACATTAATCACATCACTCACTACCCTCCCAGGAGTTAGGATCAAGTGATTTTACATGTCTAGGTGCCTTGAAAAGCATCAAGTGTAACCTTTGAGTTCTCTGGGAGAAAAGCACTGAATTGCAAGTTACTGTATCATATGAATTCTTATTCTCATATTTCAAAAAATATCAAACACTGGGGTCATACAGGCTTACCTTCATATTTAATAGTGTCCCACTAAATGGTGCTTTTGACACTGAAGAACATGCCTTAAAACTGACTGCTACTTTAGATCAACAATATAAGAATTTTTCACCCATTGATTAATAGGCCCCAACTAGTTTGTCATATCTTTAGGTATGATCTGTAATGAAGAATTTTGAATTCACTCTTGTTTTAATAATTTAATTCTATTGATTATATTTCAATGAAGAAAGGTAAAATGATTAGGGCTAGTCAAGCAAGGAACATGAAAACAGTAACAATTAACAGTACTGACCCTACTGGTGCCCACCCAGGTCTTCTCAGCACTTGTTCTAGTACATACTATGGTGTCCTTCCAGAAGGGTCTACACCCTTCCTGAGGATTCTGTCTTGGGGGCAGGCCCAAAGTGCCATGAATTAATACTCCAGGGAGCAGATCTCAGCTGATGACACATGCAAGTGAAGGACAAATATTCTTCATCCCTTTGGTGGGCAAGGCTCAGGTGTGTTCCACACTATTTCCCAGAGGTCACCAGCATGACTGAGCTCCAGCTTTCCCCAACAGTAACCTGCCTGATAAGGCACTTCTCATCAGCTTCCTCGCCTTCCCTGGCTCACTCTCCACTTCCTTCCCAGCACTTCCTGGGATCACCTCTCAACCTACTTGTCTCAGTATTCTGAAGAAACCCAAATGAGATACTAACACTTATAGAGATGTACCATGTACAAGCATGCTTAGGGTTTCATATACTGGTTTCCCTCACTTCCTCAGTGCCCACGCCTCCAGCGTCCTTGGCCTGACCTCTCCTTTGTCTGACTGCTAACTGTTGGTTCACCAAGGGACTCAGCCTGGGACACCTTCTCTTATCCATTTCCATTCTCTGCCTAGGTGGTCTTACCCATTCCCAGGGTTTACGTACCAACAATTCTAAAATTTCTATTTTCAGCCCTGACTGGTCCCCCAAACTCCAGGTTCATATCTTTAAGTGCTGTTTAACATTCTCACCTAAATGTTAACAAGGCCAAAGAAGAACTCTTGATGTCCCTTCCAAAACCTGCTTCTCCTCCATTTTGTCCATCTCAGGATATTGTGTCACCATCCATCAGTTGCTCAAGGATTTATTCTTGATTCTACCCCTGCTTTCATTCCCCACATCTAATCCATTAGCAGGTTTTCTTGACTTGACCTCAAAAATCTACTCTAAAACTATCCACCTGTCTCCACATCTAGAACCACCACTTTGTCTAAGCACAGTTCTCACCTGGGCCATTACAGTAGTCTCCTCCCAGGTACACAGAATATCTCAAGAAATATATATATTTTTAAATATTAAGTGAGCTATGGTGTTCCCTCCTCTGAACCTTCCAATAGCTCCCAGTCACACTTATGATAAAACCCAAACTCCTTGTCCTGGCTTACAAGGCTCTACAGTTTCTGACCCTTTCCTTCTCTAGTATCTGTATGATTTTCCCCTTAGATTATGATGCTCAAGTCTCACTGGCCTTTTCCACTGTTTCTTGAATACAGCAAATTCATTCTTGCCCCAGAGCTTTTATCATGTCTGTTTCCTTTGCCTCAAATGCTCTTCTCTGAGATCTTTGTATGGTTACCTCCTTCTTATTCAAGTCTCACCTTAAATATGTCCTCTTTAGAACTCTGTAAACTGTCTAAGCTAATATAGAGCCCTGTCATTATTTTCACACAGGAGTTACCACTGTTTTTTCATGCTTATTTCTTTTATATTGTTTATCTTCCTCTGAGTAGAAGTGAATAATAGGAATTTTGTCTTATAGGGCATCCCTAGTGCCTAGAACATAAACTTGACACATGGTAGGCCTTTAGTAAATTTTGTTGAATTAAAAAAAAAAAAGACAGGAACTATTATTATTCCCATTTTCAAGGTGATGAAACTGCCTTCAGGTAGTTATGTAACTTGCTCTAGCCAATAGAGGCTGAGATTGATGCCCTAATCAAATCAGTCTAACCCCAGAGCTCACATTTTTAACCATTTCACCAAATTTTCTCTACGTCTGGGTGGTAAGGGAATATGAAATTGAAAAAAATAATAACCTTAGTCCAAGAACTTAGTCCATCCATTTTTACAGAGTACCTGTTTTTAAAGGACTCAGCATGTTTGAATTATTCTGAGACCTATAAAACATTCATAGTTCTTAAGAAATAAATCTTAATTTTTATGCTGTGTGGGTACACCAAGAAGAAAGGAAAGCAAAGCTATCTTAGTTTCCATCCTCTACACAAACCTATTAAGAGAGATCCAACAGCTTAAACAACAAGACACAATTTTCAGACCATTTCTCATAGGAAAACTAAAAGACTCCAGATTACGATACAGCATAATTCATTTTGCATGGAAACCACTAGAAGAGTGGTCATATTCAGTAATGTTTCCTTTACGAGATTGAAACTGCATTTAACACATATGTATGTAATTTGCAATCAGTCACAACGGCCTACAAACCAAGGCATATGAATAGATATATATTTTTGCATGTGAAAAGCTGTATAGCATCAAAATAGAAATACCCATAAAAATGCACTACCTAACATATATGAGGAAATGCAGATAAAACTACCCAGGGGACAATAGGCATTTAAAACAAACTCTTCTAAAATTATTTTGATATGTTTTATTGTGAGACTGGCATACTGAATGACAAATTCCATCCAAACTTTCTAAAAAACAATATACTTAATCACCTCAAAGAAAAAAATTAAGGAATAAATAAATATCAAATCTTCACCAAGAGGAGCTAAAGCTATTTTATAATCCTAAGAAGGAGAAGAAGAAGAAGAAAAAGAAGAAGAAGAAGAAGGAGGAGGAGAAGGGGGAGGGGGAGGAGGAGGAGGAGGGGGGAGGGGGAGGAGGAGGAGGAGGGGGGAGGGGGAGGGGAGGGGGAGGGGGAGGAGGAGGAGGAGGAGAAGAAGAAGAAGAAGAAGCCGCAGCAGCAATGTTAGCTCTCATGCCAGAATCCAAAAACAGTGAATGGCAGTGGCACAAAGACACATTATTTAGTCTATGCTTTATCTCATCTGCCCTCTTTCCTAGTTTCTTCATCGGCAATGAATAGAGTTGCAAACACCATAATCAAAAAGGATATATAAGAACAAACAATATGTCTAAGTCATGTTCCTGATGAAGACATTGAGGTCCAACTAATGAGTGTCAGGGCAGACATCTGAATCCAGAACCTCTGATTCCAAGTTCAACAGTCTTTCCTCTTTATTACACAGTCACCACACTAAGAAGTCAAGTACATATTTTGTGTGTGCTTTTCCTTTACTGCACTTTGCTTTGGATGTCAGTGGCAATGGGAGTGTCATAAAGCTTGAGTTTAAGCCACTTAAAAAAGTACAAAAACCCTGAGAATTAAAAGGGAGGTATCTGAGTTACAGCTCTAACCTACAAGATGGGTTGTACCAGGCAGCACTCCCACCAAACGTCTCTGGTGGCCATCGTCAGAGACCAAAGTCAGATTAATATAAGCAGATAAGTCATTTCTTATGATCTCAGGTACTTATTAATGTAATTTGATCTGATATAAAAATTATTCATCTTTTCTCTGCAGAAGATGAAGTCAGATATTATCACTCAAAGAGATGGGTATGCAGAAAGTGTTACTCAAAGAGAGAGAAAAAGACCTGACATCAGCCAACTAGCTTGACTCAGAGGATCTTGAGGTCTACATATGATTGACAGGAACACCAGGAAGAATGACAAAGGAGGTGAGGAGGCATGTTGTTTTTTATGTGTAATTTCTGCATGGCTCTCTCACATACCTGTCAAGAAATTATATATCATTTATACACTGAAGCTATTTCTATCACCTTTGCTCTAAGAAAATATGAGAGCTTAGACAAAAGATTACATTCATAGAATGTACAATTTCATTTCCAGCTAACTCACAGCTTGTTAAATGATTTTGGTACTTGTTAAAAGAATTTTATTGGTTTTGTTTGTTTCACTAGGTTTGGGAACCAATATGGCTTCTTAAATGTCAACTAGGTTCTACTCGAGCTTTTAAGAAAATTTAGGATTGATTAGAAGATATGGGGCTTGATATTGGCTGTCCCAGTTGGTTTTCTAATAAAAGAATAAATAAAAATCGACTATAAATTTTTGTCCAACAAACCTTCACTGAATACGTACTATGTGAAAAGCACAGGAAGTTCCAGTGTTAGAACACTGTAAGAGTTTTACAATCTGCTTATGATGATTAAACCCAATTTTGGAAAAGAGATAAACGACTTAAGTGGATTATTACAGTCAATGCATTAAGCACTGAGCAAAAAGTGGTTAATTTTAACTAGAGGTGAAAGCAAGGGAGACTTAATGGAAAATATGACATCCATAGAGACTAAAGAGGGAGGGTTTGAACAGGTGAGGGCGAGGAAAGTACAGAGAGAAAGTCAAATGTGTTGAGTGCCTTTGTGCCACATGCTTTGCTAGAAACCTAATCTAGATGATCTGAATTAATCCCCCAATAATACTACTGTGATAGTACAACATTCCATTACTGTTCCCAATTCTCTACCTTCATCCTTTTATCCATACCGTTTGCCCTGTGACACTGCAATTCCTCCCCTAAGGGGTGAATTACATTCCTCCACCCAATGATGTGACTTCCTTAGGCCAAAATGGTACAAGCAAAGACTTGAATTGTACTTGCAAAGTTGGGTAGCTGGACTTTCTACCATCTCCATGAGTAAAGAAATCCTGCATCCCACTGATCTCCCAAAGTATGAGAGGCCTGTGGAGAAATCCTAAACTGGGCCTAGCACCTGGATCTGAGCCCTGTCAAGCCCCAGATGCATGAGAAATAAACATTTATTTTATGCCACTGAGTTTCTGAGGTTGTTTGTTACAAGGCATTATTGTGCCAGTAACTGGTTAATACATCTGTACAAGTTAGGAACTAAGCCCCAGGGGGGAGTAGTGGTCTTTTCAAGGGTTCCTAGCTAGTAAGAGAAAGAGTCCAGTTTTACATTCTGGTGCAGAATGGACTGTAGGTTATATTCTTTCTATCACACTGACTCTTAAGAGGAGGGGAGAATTAGAGAAAAGGACATTAGAAGGTTAGGGTAACTGAATAAAGGAAGTCACGGAGGTAAGAAGGAAACGCCTTACCTTGGTTGAAATTGTCTGAGGTGGCCTAATAATTCATGAGGTTAGGAAGGTAACTTTGGTCTAAGTTTAGGAGAGTCTTGAATGGCAGGCTTAGGAATTTCAACTTCATTTTAAGGGCATGAACAGCCATCAAAACATTTTGAATATGAAAGCCATCTAATGAAGTAGGGCAATTCAGGAGACCCATTTAATATAAACACTTAATGTGATCCCTCACAGGAGTTTGGAATAAACTAGACAGTAAAATAATAGACAACAGACAACTACTCTTTGTGTTTAAGCCCAGATTAATTGTACTTTTCCCAGTAGACACTCCTTATAGAATTGAAAGATTGACTTTTGTTTTAAACTCATCTTCTAGATTCGTCTAAATGTAAATTTATGCTATGAGTGTTATCTTCCAATTTACTTCAACATATCTTTCATCTAATATTTATCAATTTATTATGTGTGTATGCAGATGCAGCCAGCAATTTGTAGATGTGGTTAAAAGAAGTTGCTTGGCAGCTGGAAGATGAATCAGGCTAAAAAAAAACCCCATAAATCTACTGCCTTTAGGCTAAAATGCTAACTAAAGAAGGAAATGACTGTGATATGACAACTGTATCAACCAAAACAACAAATTACTCATGATGAAATGTTCAGTTCCCTGGCTGGTGGGAGACCTTTCCCAAGCCAACTCTGCCAAGGGCTTATGAAGATGAAACACGTATATTTTAATTTACTCATTTCCTTTAATATAAAAGTACTTGTTTACTCAAAGCATAACTACCAATACATATGACATATTAATTGGATTGATTAAAAGTACTGCAATTTAGTGTAAAGATCAATTAGGTATATATCATAGCATATAAACTTCGAATTTTTACAGAGGCCTAAGATTGACAAATATCAAATTATTATTCCTATTGTATATAGGAATAATAATATTTGACCAAAAATATCAACAAAGAGGATTTTTTTTAGCATAAGATCCTGCACTTTATATTATATGTAATTGCCTTTCAAGAAAGTTTTCTGGAAATCATACCATATAAGGAATCTTTCTGCAGGAAGTTAAGAGACCAAATTACAGAAATTAGAAGGACACAGCTGCCCACCTATTCTACTATCCCTACCTTCTCCCACTCAAGTTTATTTCTCTATGACTCTCTCCACACTGAAGGTCCAAGGCTCTAGTGGGACTTGCTATAGATTGTGTGCATGTCTGTGGCAGAGTCACTATCTTTAAAGAACTGCAGTTTTTTAATCACTAGACATAAGCCTCAAATTAGCAAGAATGTAAAGTACTATTTTCAACCATGCAGTTCAGATCTTCCCTTTCTTTTTCTTAGACCCACAGCATTTTCAGGGATTTGGTAAGCACTGTAGCAGTCTTTTTTTTTTTCAAGAGATACATATTTTTAGGATAATTTAATTAAAAGCGACACATTTATTGTCAATGTTTTTTAATGAATGAGTATGAGCTTCTCAAAAATGATTGGACTTTTAGTAAATCAGGCCACCCCCTCCCCACGATTGCAAAATTCCCATTCCCTATTACCTTTGCCTCTGTCTTGAGAGAAATATAACGAGAAGACAGATTATAAGAGTCAATTCAGTAAGTGGGAACTCAGGAATTCTTACACTTAATCAAGACTGGGAAGATCTGAGAGGAGAGAAAAGAGGACTGTGAAATGAGATTTTCAAGGGAGCAGAAGTAATATAGGATTTTTTTTTTAATATATAATAAATACTTTGATTCCAACATAAAACGACTATACATTTTTATAGTGTAAAATGTGTAAGCATTCTAGACCAGAGGCTATCATTTCCTCATTATTTATATATCTTTAAATTACAAGACAAAGAGAATGAATAAATATGGATGAAAGAAACCCACATTAGAGCTCAACTTTCTTTTTCTGTGGTGATACCATGTCCTTACCAGAGGATTGTATTACTTATTCATTTATTCAAATGTATTTTATACATTTTCTGGAAAAGTTTCCAAACAATAAAACTTTGTTTCCAGTAACCATTTCTTTGAAACTAAAGTATCAAGGATGACTGTTTTAGGCTGCTCTGATTCTCTGATAACTTAAATTCCTAAATAAGGTTTCCCATCTAGGAAACCACGATTCGTGTTGAATAAAGACCCAGATTCTATGAATTGTAAGATCTGAGGCTACGTATTTGGCTCCTTCCATCAGCCCCAAAGGCATAGCCAGGTTGGGTTTCTGGGGACAAACCGTATGTGAGTGTAGGGGTTTCTGTAGCACTGGATCAAGGGGAGGCTGAAAGACAGCTACTCTCTACCCAGCTGCTGTCTGCCTCATAGTCTCACCCTGATGGCTGAACTACCTGCACCACACTGCTTCCTCTAATACTGCATCCTCATGTCACGTCACTATATTAATATATCGACATATGTTTCTCTTCACACGTATGTCTGTATGTCTGTGCATATGTGTGTGTATTTTTTTGAAAGGCACCGTCTTGGACTATGTGTTTAGGGAGAATAATTACTACTTCCTCCTTTGTCCACCACTCTCCTTTCTCCTCTGGCTCCAACTAGATTCCGCTAAGTCCATAGTCTTTTCCAGAGGGTCAAAGGCCATGAAGACATCCTCTCAACTCTCTACCGCCTGGCTTTTCAGGAACCCAGACAAGTAACTGAAAATCACCTTGCAATATCCCAGTGACTCAAGGGTCAGTTCTGCTACCTCCCTCCAATCTTTCCCCACCTCCCTAAAGCCCCACTTCTTATCCCCTTGTTGGTCATCTTAAATCTTCAGGGAAATGAAAATTTAATCCTCTCTCAGCAAAAGGCTAGGCACTCCTCAGTTAATGAATAGCTATCCCTTAAGGGTGTTTGGAAATGTTAATCAGAAAACCACATGAAAGGTATTCAATAAGCAATCTGCTAATAAATTGGATATTAAAAAGTAAAGAAAAAGTTTAGCATTTTATAAGGTTTTTAAATGAATACTTTTACTTTAAAATCTAACATTTCAGTTTTTTAAAGGAAAGGGATATTTAAAAATTAACTAGTATTTCCTCTTATCACCCATATCCAGTTTCTGGACAAAGGGACAGACTGACAGACAGACATAGATACTGCATAACTTGCTAATGATTGTACCAGTAAACAAACATGTCAAATATGTAAACAATTGTAAAATTCCAAACACAGAATATACATAGTATAATTTATTTTGTCTTTCAAGTTTTACAGTACCTTTATTAAATTAACTTTTCTGATTCAGTGTAGAAAACTAGAAGTCTTCATATGCAGCTTAGTTTACATAAAATGAGAATTTTTGGAGTCTGCTTATTTAGCTCAATACTTAAAATAATTTTTTTTTTGGCTTTAAATTTTAAAAACAAATTAAGAGTTTTTATTTCTTAAGGTTGTCAGTTAACACTCAAGATTAAAAATGGTTTAAGGACATATTGCAAATTTTTTTTCAGAAAGCAGAAATGAAAAGGCCTCACCTGCATCTCTAAAAACAAAGCCAATTAATATGCCAGGTTCCTTTCTCCCACCGAAAATCATGGAGCATTTGCATACAGCAGAACTGGGAAGCTCGTGTCTTTCATCAACATATTATTATGTCTCCTGACAGCCTCACACACTGCTTCATCAGCATCATACTGTTTCAATTACACATTCTTTTTTTACCCACTTCACAAGTTAAGCCATCTTCACTTCTATTTCACCTCCAGCTGCAGTATTAAATTTAACTACATTTTTCCAAGTATAGATGGATTTTCTGCAAGTCAGAAACCCGAAGAATCACTAACATGGTATTGTTCCCGTCCACAAAAGAAAGAGGAAAAGGCGGTAGGGAAAAGAACCACGGTGGATTTTAAAGAAACAAATAATCCCTCCCCACAAAAGCTGGACCCTCTGAACCAATAGCAGAAAGAACTGAGAATTGGCTGGAGCACAGTATGGGGTCCCTCTGCCAATGAAATGGAAATGGTCTTTTTAAGAAACGCTGAAGCCTGCTCACTCCCCTGTGATCATCCTACCAGTTCTGCCCCACCTCCCAGGAGTAATGAAACAAGGTCTTTGATTCTGCCAGAGAATTACTGAAAAAACAAAATAAAGACTGGGCTTGAAAAGATGAGCTTTAATTTAGCAAATACCATGGAGACACGTCCCAAGACAACTGCCACCTCACATAAAAAATGTCTCCTATTTAGATCATGAAATTTCGATAAAGTAAAGCAAAGTAATTCCAAAAGAGCTTCACTGTTATTATGTGGCTGTATTCCTTTGGAAAAACTCTAGGCAGACTGAAGGAAAAAGCCCTCCTATCACTGCAGAGTCCATGTTTCAGAAATAATTGTAATTGCATGAATATGTTATGTTCAGAGAGCTATGGGAGTGAGTTTTCATAGCAACAGAGCAGGTTAGAAATCAGAATGTAACAGATTTCTTGGTGTTTGGATGATTTATGAAAGTGTCACGTTACCTTCCTCTCAAATTGACATTTCATCCTGATTGGTTAATTACCATTTCTGTTTCAGCGGCAAAAAAGATCCTGAATAATGTAGTTGCAGCTGGATTGTCTTTACATAAATCCCAAGTTGTCTAATTTCTGTGTTTTCTCACCCTCTATTTATGTTTAACTTAAAAGCTACAACAGAAATAGTTCCCTTTGGCTCACAGAGCCTAAACCTTACTTTAAAATCTGTAAAAACTAGCAATCCTGGCCTGTTTTGGTTCTCCCAGGGCTCAGAAAGCTTGACCACGTCTGAGCAGATGGGACAACCTGAAGGAGAGCAGCACTTTTTCTCCAGAGGTTCTCTCCATCTCAGTGGCAGCTTTACACCCCAACAGGACATTTGCCGACTTCTAGGTTGAAAGGATGTGAGACAGACTGTAAAGTACAATCTTAGCTGTAGCATTAAAATGATCAGTCTGTGATTTGGGAACATAATTCTATCGCTGACTATCAATACCAAAGGTATTTTAAAATAAGTAACATTTCCAGTAACCGAAGCCTTCACATACAGAAAATTTCAATTCATCTTAGATTTTAATCACATGTACCCCTGCCCAACTCCTGGCATTCTGTATTTATTGAGTCTACTCTGGACTAGGTATATGCTAGATTCTGGAGCTACATGGAGAACAAAACCAGGCTGTGGTCCCTGGGGGAAAACCAACATTAATTAAGTAATCAGATAAGTGGGGACTTCCCTGGCAGTCCAGTGGTTAAGATTTCACCTTCCAATGCAGGGGGTGTAGGTTTGATCCCTGGTCGGGGAACTAAGATCCCGCATGCCTTGCGGCCAAAAATCAAAACATAAAACAGAAGCAATATTGTAAAAAATTCAATAAAGACTTTAAAAATAGTCCACATCAAAAAAAAAGAAAAATCTTACAAAAAAAATAATCAGGTAGATGTAGAAATCACAAATGTAATAAAACCTACAAAGGAGAGATAGATACTTGGGGCTATGAGATGCTTTGATAAAGTATCTGACCTAGTCAAGGAGGTCTTGAAAGAAAGTCAGGCTGATCTGAAGGATAAGCAGTAGCTGACAAGACAATGGGGGGAAAGAAGTGCATTCCAGGAAGAGGAAACAGCATGTGCAAAGGACCTATAATGCGAGGGAGCATGGTGAACACAAAGAATACAACAATATTTTTTAAAAAACCAACATACCTAGAGAAAAAGAGTGAGCAAGGTGGAAGATAAAACCTTGCAGGCCAT
Organism: Eubalaena glacialis; assembly: GCF_028564815.1. Classification (NCBI taxonomy): domain Eukaryota; kingdom Metazoa; phylum Chordata; class Mammalia; order Artiodactyla; family Balaenidae; genus Eubalaena; species Eubalaena glacialis. Next base: position 47,567,384 of record NC_083728.1, on the reverse strand, counting down.
GTTTAGGGGCAGGAGACACAGATGAAAATAAGAATATCTTTACGGGGGGGGGGGACTTTCAAGATGGTGGAGGAGTAAGACGTGGAGATCACGTTCCTCCCCACAAATACATCAAAAATACATCTACATGTGTAACAACTCCTACAGAACACCTACTGAACACTGGCAGAGACCTCAGACTTCCCAAAGGCAACAAAATCCCCATGTACCTGGGTAGGGCAAAAGAGAAAAGAAAAAACAGAGACAAAAGAATAGGGATGGGACCTGCACCTCTGGGAGGGAGCTGTGAAAGAGGAAAAGTTTCCACACACTAGGAAGCCCCTTCACTGGCAGAGACAAGGGGGTGGGTCAGGGGGAAGCTGTGGAGCCACGGAGGAGAGCGCAGCAACTGGGGTGCAGAGGGCAAAGTGGAGAGATTCCCACACAGAGGATGGGTGCCAACCAGCACTCACAAGCCTGAGAGGGTTGTCTGCTCACCCGCCGGGGTGGGTGGGGCCTGGGAGCTGAGGCTCAGGCTTCAGAAGTCAGATCCCAGGGAGAGGACTGGGGATGGCTTTGTGAAGATACCCTGAGGGGGTTAGTGCACCACAGCTAGCCAAAAGGGAGTCCAGGAAAAAGTCTGGACCTGCCTGAGAGAAAAGAGACCATTGTTTTGGGGTGCCCGAGGAGAGGGGATTCCTTCCCCGTGTGCCCAAAGAAGACAGAGCACCACCTAAGCGAGCTCCAGAGATGGGTGCGAGCCACAGCTATCAACTCGGACCCCAGAGATGGGCATGAAACGCTAACGCTGCTGCTGCCACCAAGAATCCTGTGTGTAAGTGCAGGTCACTACCCACACCACGCCGCACCCCCCGGGAGCTTGTGCAGCCCACCATTGCCAGGGTCCCGAGATCCAGGGACAACTTCCCTGGGAGAACACACGGCACACCTCAGGCTGTTGCAACATCACGCCGACCTCTGCCGCCTCAGGCTTGCCCTGCATTCCAATTATGACTAGCTACCCCTCCCTCCACCTGGCCTGAGCAAGAGTGCCCTAATCAGCCGCGGCTTTAACCCCGTCCTGTGAGGGCGGGGAACAGATGCCTGAGGGCAATCCACACACAGAGGTGAGGCCAAAACCAAAGCTGAACCTCAGGAGCTGTGCGAACAAAGGAGAGAAAGGGAAATTTCTCCGTGCAGCCTTAGGAGCAGCATATTAAATCCCCAAAATCAACTTGATGTACACTGCATCTGTGGAATACCTGAATAGACAACGAATCATCCCAAAATGGAGGCGATGGAATTTGGGAGCAATGTAGACTTGGGGTTTGCTGTCTGCAACTGCTTAGTTTCTGATTTTTATGTTTATCTTAGTTTAGTTTTTAGCACTTGTTACCATTGGTGGATTTGTTTATTGGTTTGATTGCTCTCTTCTTTTTTTTAAAAATGATTATTTTTTATTTTAATAATTTTTATTTTAATTTTTAAAATTTTTATTTTATTTATTTATTTTTGGCTGTGTTGGGCCTTCGTTGCTGCACGCAGGCTTTCTCTATTTGCATCAAGTGGGGGCTACTCTTCGTTGCGGTGTGCGGGCTTCTCATTACAGTGGCTTCTCTTGTTGCAGAGCATGGGCTCTAGGCACGTGGGCTTCCGTAGTTGTGGTTTGCGGGCTCTAGAGCACAGGCTCAGTAGTTGTGGTGCAAGGGCTTAGCTGCTCCATGGCATGTGGGATCTTCCTGGACCAGGGATCGAAACTGGGTCCCCTGCATTGGCAGGCAGATTCTTATACACTGCGCCACCAGAGAAGCCCTATTTTCTTGTTAATTTATTTTCTTATTTCTTATTTTCTCCCTTTTCTTCTGAGCCGTCGGGCTAACAGGGTCTTGGTGCTCTGGCCTATGGTTGGGCCTGAGCCTCTGAGGTGGGGAGAGCCGAGTTCAGGAAACTGGACCTCCAGAGACCTCCTGGACCTACGTAATATCAGTCGGCGAGAGCTCTCCCAGAGATCTCTGTCTCAACGCTAAGACCCAGCTCCACCCAAAGGCCAGCAAGCTCCAGTGCTGGCTGCCCTATGCAAAACAACTAGTAAGACAGGAACACAACCCCACCCACGAGCAGAGAGACTGCCTAAAATCATACTAAGTTCACAGATACCCCAAAACACACCACTGGACACAGCCCTGTCCACCAGAAAGACAAAATCCAGCCCCACCCACCACAACACAGGCACCAGTCCCCTCCACGAGGAAGCCTACACAACCCACTGAACCAACCTCACCCACTGCGGACAGACACCAAAAACAACAGGAACTATGAACCTGCAGCCTGTGAAAAGGCGACCCCAAACACAGTAAGTTAAGCAAAATGAGAAGATAGAGAAATACCCAGCAGATGAAGGAGCAAGGTAAAAACCCACCAGACCAAACAAATAAAGAGGAAATAGGCAGTCTACCTGAAAAAGAATTCAGAGTAATGATAGCAAAGATGATCCAAAATCTTGGAAATAGAATGGAGAAAATACAAGAAATGTTTAAAAAGGACCAAGAAGAACTAAAGAGCAAACAAACAATGATGACCTACACAATAAATGAAATTAAAATTCTCTAGAAGGAATCAATAGCAAAATAACTGAGGCAGAAGAATGGATAAGTGACCTGGAAGACAAAATAGTGGAAATAACTACTGCAGAGCAGAATACAGTAAAAAGAATGAAAAGAATTGAGGACAGTCTCAGAGACCTCTGGGACAACATTAAATGCACCGATATTCGAATTATAGGGGTCTCAGAAGTAGAAGAGAAAAAGAAAGGAACTGAGAAAATATTTGAAGAGATTATAGTTGAAAACCTCCCTAATATGGGAAAGGAAATACTCAATCAACTCCAGGAAGCACAGACAGTCCCATACAGGATAAATCCAAGGAGAAACATGCCAAGACACATACTAATCAAACTATCAAAAATTAACTACAAAGAAAAAATATTAAAAGCAACAAGGGAAAAACAACAAATAACATACAAGGGAATCCCCATAAGGTTAAGAGTTGATCTTTCAGGAGAAACTCTGCAAGCCAGAAGGGAGGGGAAGACATATTTAAAGTGATGAAAGGGAAACACCTACAACCAAGATTACTCTAACCAGCAAGGATCTCATTCAGAACCGATGGAGAAATTAAAACCTTTACAGACAAGCAAAAGCTAAGAGAATTCAGCACCACCAAACCAGCTTTACAACACATACTAAAGGAACTTCTCTAGGCAGGAAACACAAGAGAAGGAAAAGACCTACAATAACAAACCCAAAACAACTAAGAAAATGGTAATAGGAACATACATATCAATAATTACCTTAAATGTCAATGGATTAAATGCTTCAACCAAAAGACACAGACTGGCTGAATGGATACAAAAACAAGACCCATATATATGGGTCTCTCTACAAAAGACCCACTTCAGACCCAGAGACACATACAGACTGAAAATGAGGGGATGGAAAAAGATATTCCATGCAAATGGAAATCAAAAGAAAGCTGGAGTAGCAACTCTCATATCAGACAAAAAGGACTTTAAAGTAACGACTATTACAAGAGACAAAGGAGGACACTATATAATGATCAAGGGATCAATCCAAGAAGAAGATATAACAATTGTAAATATTTATGCACCCCAAAATAGGAGCACCTCAATACATAAGGCAAATGCTAACAGCCATAAAAGGGGAAATCGACAGTAACACAATCATACTAGGGGACTTTAACGCCCCACTTTCACCAATACACAGATCATCCAAAATGAAAATAAATAAGGAAACACAAGCCTTAAATGGCACATTAGACATCATGGACTTAATTGATATTTATAGAACATTCCATCCAAAAACAACAGAATACACTTTCTACTCAAGTGCTCATGGAACATTCTCCAGGATAGATCATATCTTGGGTCACAAATCAAGCCTTGGTAAATTTTAGAAAATTGAAATTGTATCAAATATCTTTTCTGACCACAACGCTATGAGACTAGATATCAATTACAGGAAAAAATCTGTAAAAAATACAAACACATGGAGGCTAAACAATACACTACTAAATAACCAAGAGATCACTGAAGAAATCAAAGAGGAACTCAAAAAATACCTAGAAAAAAATGACAATGAAAACACGATGACGCAAGTCCTATGGGATGCAGCAAAAGCAGTTTCAAGAGAGAAGTTTATAGCAATACAATCCTACCTCAAGAAACAAGAAAAATCTCAACTAAACAACCTAACCTTACACCTAAAGCAACTAGAGAAAGAGGAACCAAAAAAAACCCAAAGTTAGCAGAAGTAAAGAGATCATAAAGATCAGATCAGAAATAAATGAAAAAGAAATGAAGGAAACAGTAGCTGAGATCAATAAAACTAAAAGCTGGTTCTTTGAGAAGATAAACAGAATTGATAAACCATTAGCCAGATTCATCAAGAAAAAAAGGGAGAAGATTCGGATCAACAGAATTAGAAATGAAAAAGGAGAAGTAACAACTGACACTGCAGAAATACAAAGGATCATGAGAGATTACTATAAGCAACTACATGCCAATAAACTGGACAACCTGGAAGAAATGGACAAGTTCTTAGAAAAGCACAACCTTCCGCGACTGAACCAGGAAGAAATAGAAAACGTAAACAGGCCGATCACAAGCACTGAAATTGAAACTGTGATTAAAAATCTTCCAACAAACAAATGCCCAGGACCAGATGGCTTCACAGGTGAATTCTATCAAACATTTAGAGAAGAGCTAACATGCATCCTTCTCAAACTCTTCCAAAATATAGCAGAGGGAGGAACACTCCCAAACTCATTGCACGAGACCACCATCACCCTGATACCAAAACCAGACAAAGATGCCACAAAAAAAGAACACTACATGTTGATATCACTGATGAACATAGATGCAAAAATCCTCAACAAAATACTAGCAAACAGTATCCAACAGCACAGTAAAAGGATCATGGGGCTTCCCTGGTGGCGCAGTGGTTAAGAATCCGCCTGCCAATGCAGGGGACACGGGTTCGAGCCCTGGTGTGGGAAGATCCCACATGCTGGGGAGCAACTGGACCCGTGAGCCACAACTACAGAGCCTGTGTGTCTGGAGCCTGTGCTCCGCAACAAGAGAGGCCGCGATAGTGAGAGGCCCACGCACCACGATGAAGAGTGGCCCCCACTCGCCGCAACTGGAGAGAGCCCTCACACAGAAATGAAGACCCAACACAGCCAAAAATAAATAATTAAATAAAATATGGTATAAAGTTTAAAAATAAATAAATAAATAAATAAAAATAATAATAAAAGGATCATACACCATGATCAAGTGGAGTTTATCCCAGGAATGCAAGGATTCTTCAATATAAGCAAATCAATCAGTGTGATGCACCATATTAACAAATTGAAGGAGAAAAACCATATGATCATCTCAATAGATGCAGAAAAAGCTTTTGACAAAATTCAACACCCATTTATGATAAAAACTCTCTGGAAAGTAGGCATAGAGGGAACCTACCTCAATATAATAAAGGTCATATATGAAAAACCCACAGCCAACATCATTCTCAATGGTGAAAAACTGAAACCATTTCCACTAAGATCAGGAACAAGACAAGGTTGCCCACTCTCACCACAATTATTCAATATAATTTTGGAAGTTTTAGCCACAGCAATGAGGAAGAAAAAGAAATAAAAGGTATCCAAATTGGAAAAGAAGAAGAAAAACTGTCACTGTTTGCAGATAACATGATACTATACATAGAGAATCCTAAAGGTGCTACCAGAAAACTACTAGAGCTAATCAATGAATTTGGTAAAGTAGCAGGGTATAAAATTAATGCACAGAAATCTCTTGCATTCCTATACACTAATGATGAAAAATCTGAAAGAGAAATTAAGGAAAGACTCCTATTTACCACTGCAACAAAATGAATAAAATACCTAGGAATAAACCTACCTAAGGAGACAATAGACCTGTACGCAGAAAACTATAAGACACTGATGAAAGAAATTAAATACAATACAAACCACTGGAGAAATATACCATGTTCTTGGATGTGAAAATCAACATTGTGAAAATGACTATACTACCCAAAGCAATCTACAGATTCAATGCAGTTCCTATCAAACCAGCAATGGCATTTTTCACACAACTAGAACAAAAAATTTCACAGTTTGTAGGGAAACACAAAAGACCCCGAATAGCCAAAGCAATCTTGAGAAAGAAAATGGAGCTGGAGGAACCAGGCTCCCAGACTTCAGACTATACTACAAAGCTACAGTAATGAAGAGAGTATGGTACTGGCACAAAAACAGAAATATAGATCAGTGGAACAAGATAGAAAGCCCAGAGATAAACCCATGCACCAATGGTCAACTAATCTATGACAAAGGAGGCAAGGATATACAATGGAGAAAAGACAGTCTCTTCAATAAGTGGTGCTGGGAAAAATGGACAGCTACATGTAAAAGAATGAAATTAGAACACTCCTTAACACCATACACAAAAATAAACTCAAAATGGATTAAAGACCTAAATGTAAGGCCAGACACTATAAAACTCTTAGAGGAAAACATAGGCAGAACACTCCATGACATCAATCACAGCAAGATACTTTTTGACCCACCTCCTAGAGAAATGGAAATAAAAACAAAACAAAAAAAAAAACAAATGGGACTTAATGAAACTTAAAAGCTTTTGCACAGCAAAGGAAACCATAAACAAGACGAAAAGACAGCCCTCAGAATGGGAGAAAATATTTGCAAATGAAGCAACTGATAAAGGATTAATCTCCAAAATTTACAAGCAGCTCACGCAGCTCAATATCAAAAAACAAAGAACCCAATCCAAAAATGGGCAGGAGAACTAAATAGACATTTCTGCAAAGAAGATATACAGATTGTCAACAAACACATGAAAGGATGCTCAACATCACTAATCATTAGAGAAATGCAAATCAAAACTACAGTGAGGTATCACCTCACACTGGTTAGAATGGGCATCATCAGAAAATCTACAAACAACAAATGCTGGAGAGGGTGTGGAGAAAAGGGAACCCTCTTGCACTGTTGGTGGGAATGTACATTGATAGAGCCACTATGGAGAACAGTATGGAGGTTCCTTAAAAAAGTAAAAATAGAACTACCATATGACCCAGCAATCCCACTACTGGGAAATCCTACTACCCTGAGAAAACAATAATTCAAAAAGAGACACGTACCACAGTGTTCATTGCAGCACTATTTACAATAGCCAGGACATGGAAGCAACCTAACAGTTGAATAGATAAAGAAGATGTGGCACATATATACAATGGAATATTACTCAGCCATAAAAAGAAACGAAATTGAGCTATTTGTAGTGAGGTGGATGGACCTAGAGTCTGTCATACAGAGTGAAGTAAGTCAGAAACAGAAAAACAAATACTGTATGTAACACGTATATATGGAATCTAAAATAAATAAAAATGGTTCTGATGAACCTAGGGGCAGGACAGGAATAAAGACGCAGATGTAGAGAATGGACTTGAGGACACGAGGAGGGGGAAGGGTAAGCTGAGACGAAGTGAGAGAGTGGCATGGACTTATATACACTACCAAATGTAAAATAGATAGCTAGTGGGAAGCAGCCGCATAGCACAGGGAGATCAGCTCGGTGCTTTGTGATCACCTAGAGGCGTGGGATAGGGAGGGTGGGAGGGAGATGCAAGAGGGAATATGGGGATATACCTATACATATAGCTGATTCACTTTGTTATACAGCAGAAACTAACACAACATTGTAAAGCAATTATACTACAAAAAAGATGTTTAAAAAAAAGAAAAAGAATATCTTTACAGGCCCACATTGAGATCTTCTGCAGGAGGTGACAATAATTTATGCATCGGAAAGATCACTCTGGCCACACTGTGGAGAAATATCCAGGTCGGTGGATGAGCTGGGGGCTCTTGCATGCGGCAGCCTGAGTAGCCAGGGTGAGACGTGTACCTGGGGAGCTCCTTCCTAGTCTGCCACCAACCACCCCACCCCGCAGTACAGTCATGCATGTTGCCGTGCTCTTGACTTGTAGACATTCATCCTCTCTCCCACACTCTGGTGCCTAAACAATCATCTTAAGACACAACTCTGACTCTGTAATTTTCCTGTTGATGTCTACGTGCCCTCATAGCACAGTCTCAGTCTGTGCTGGCACTGAAGGCCTAATAACATGATCTCAAGCTACTTTTCAGGTCACATCTGTACTTCCCATCAGTCCAAAGCCCTACTCTATCCAAAGTGGTTTACTTACCTCCCTGTTTTTGTTTGTGTCCTTCAACCCCCTTGGGATACCCTTTGCCTCCTGCTGTCCTGATTTTCTTTATGCTTTGTGTTCATGCCTGAATTAACCTCCCACCTCTGTCCTTACTTTCTAAATTCTGCCCATCCTTCCCCATCCAGCTTAAATATCTTCCTTGTTTTCTATTAAGAATTCCTAAATCACTGCAGTCTAATACAGATCTTTCAACTTTTTTCCACATGCATTTCTTATTATCTGGCAATTAATATGTCTTGTTTCACTATGTGAAAATTTTATTTAATAATAGTATTTTGTTTAGCATTCCATATGTATATGTTTTATCTCTTCATCTAGTTAATAAAGTGTTGGTGGTAAGGACCATGTCCTGTATTTCTTTGGGCTTTACTCAGCACCTGCACAATGCTTTGAACATTGGTAGGTCTTCAGTGAATAAGCATTGCTTAAAATTTGCTCTCCGATATACTTTACCTTTACCCATGTCAGTAGGGAAGGATTTTGGAGCTCTCCACATAATCTATTTAATCAGATTTGCAAAATTCATATAACAGATGTGGCAAAATTTCCAAAGTAATATCAACCCTGAATCAAAAATAACTGGTTTCACCAATGAAGAAAAAAGAGGTTTTAGAGTGACAAATAACCTGAATTCAAGTCCTGGCTCAATTACTTATATCCTAGGAGATTCTAACCCCATTCCTCATTCTCTAAGATTCTATGTCTTCATCTGAAAGATGGGGATAATCACAACCACCCAGCCAGATATGATACAAGTCTAAGTAAGCACTTAGAAAACTGTCTGGTCACTAGTATTAGTCCTTCCTTTAGTCTCATTTTGTGACTGCATTGACTTCTCAAGTCTATCATCTTTTCATTCTTTTTTCTCTCCTTTCTTCTTTCTCTCTCTTTCTTTATTTGATGAACACCTAACAATAAGACTTTGGAAATCACAACTGGAAAAATACAGCCACTATTGACAACATTTTCAATATACTGGTTACGTTATTGAATGTAAACAGGAAGGGTTAGAACTTCTACCAAATTCCCTTTTCTATTGTCCAGTAAGCAAACATTTCTGTACTAAGCCATTAATCCCCCTATTGTATTCTCTTCCCTACATTCTAACTGAGCAAGATTAGAAATCAAGAGAAAAAAACAGCTGAGAGATTAGGAGATACTGACAATTCAAGCTCACAAAAGGCTCTGAATTCCCAAGAAACAAGAAAGGTTGGCCTTTCTCCTTAAAATCTTTTTGAATCAGTGCAAAGTCTGAAGCCATCACATAATGTTTATCTGTAACCTCTGTACACTCGAGGTATGGTAAAACAGTCAAAACAAGATTGGTTGCATTTGATATTAGCTTCTGTAAATGTCTCAACAATGACTATTCACTTAAGAAATGGAGGTATACAGTGCATTCAATGTATATCAGGTGATGTAAGAAACAGAAAGAAAGAATGCCAGACAGTTCCAATTGTCAATATCTATTTACCACTTCTTACATGTACAATATTTATTTAATGTCACATGAAAACAAGCAAACACTGCTATGTGGCTAGTTACGACGATCCTAGGACACAGTCCACTCTGGCTGCTGCACTTCTCAATTTATTTTTAATAAGACATACTAATTTTTATGTATCACTGGCATACAGCCATATATAATACTTTCCCTTATTAAAATAATTCCCCTATATAGAGGTGTAGGAATGAAATAAATGTGTATTTCCAACCCAAAGAGATATATGTTTGACTAACTTATGTGACTCTGACCTGGGGGCATATTAAAAAAATAAAACCCTCAACGTTTTAGCAAAATCTACCCCTCTTTGAAAAGATACACGTGAAATTCCCCTGAACCTATTAGAGTCTTTCATTATTATTGTTATTTTAAAGAATTCTCTTCTCTAGTTTCATTAAACTTCTGACATGAAAAAGTAAGTGTTTTCTACAGATGGAAGTGGTCTGGGCAGAACTTAAGAAGCCGACTAACAGTGGCTTAGCTAGCTCCAAACTGATTTCTATTAGAATGAAAAATAAATAGAGTAAGTGCCAAACTCAAAACTGTTCTCTTACAGAGATAAACTGCAAGTGCTCTACGGAAAGCCAGAACAGCTCTCCGGGGAATGCTGGGGATTTGGGCAAAAGAACAATGCAACTGTTTCTGTAAGTCAAGTGGAAATACTTGGGAGAAGAGAGTAGTTGGGAGAATTATGGAATGGGCCAAAGGGCTGCTAGGGGGTGGAGCTAACGTGTAGACCCCATTTAGTCCACTGACTCACCAGGTCAGTTCTGAAAAGGAAACGAAGAAACCTCATGATGAATATGAACCCCATTTGTAACAGGGATCCCAATTATGTTTTTTAAAATCTTTGGCAATATACAAACTATCACCTAGTCTTTAGGATTAATAACATCTTTCAATGCTTCAGGAAAACTGAGTTTCTTAAACATGACTAATAATTTATACATCCCGCTTTTGCAAAACCTATATGATATAATGATTAACTTGGGTGTTCCTAACTTCTTCAACAACACTGAAAATTATTCCTGAAGAACTGCAGGATACAGATGGAGACATGATTTATTCCTCTTTTCCTTAAATATAAAAAAGCTGAAATTGACTTCAAAAGGATTGTCTGAAAGTTGTAATTATGCTTTAGCAAAGGACTCCAATAAATCAAAATGGCTATATATTCTGAACAAAACTCCAGAAAGAAAACTTGTGACCCACTCCAGAGAAATCTGAGCAACTCCCTCAATCCTTAAGAGTACAAAGAAGTCTCAGCTTGAATTTACAACCTGGTACTAAACTTGGGTATAATTTAGGAAAAAAAAAAGGATTGCATGCTCTCTCTCAGTTTTAACTCCAATACGCTTGGTATGAAAGTCTCTCCATTTGGGAAAGGCTAGTATGGAATCCACTCAGACAGAGGGCAGATGCTGACCACCAATGAGAATGTGAGTCCTTAGGAGAGGAACAGATGAGGACTTCACTTTTAGAAATGATTGTACACCTAGATATGAAGGCAGCAAGTGGATTATCAATTAGGAAAAGCATGGACTGAGCTCAATTGCATTTGTTTAGAAAGATTTAAAACTATTTGTAAGAACTAATGAGTAAGCAGGCAAAGGTAGAAAAAAAAAAAACCTAAATAATATAAAACTATAATAAGTTGCATGGTATGGACAAAACAATGGAACACAAGATGGCAAGGAGGAGGAAATGTCCCAAAGAGGTAGAAACAAGGGTCAAACCCAGTATGCTTGTGTTACTGAATCATGTTAAAAGACACCTTATCTTTTAAATTTTCCCCAAAGGGAGACTCAGTGAATAACATGTAAAAACCTGAAACCTGAGCTACTCTTCTATGAGTATTTATTGAAGCAATAACTATTTTAGGAATTCTACATATGTGACAATGAGCCACATGCTTATCGTATTTTCCCATTACACAAGATGAAATTGTGAGCCAAATATTTACTGCACCCTTACCATGAACTTGTTGGTTTTGTTTTGTTTTTTGAATGTTATTTAAAGCATGAAACTTTACATTTTGACAGTTCAGTTAAAGGGGCTCACTGCATATTTATTGCCTGTCACCAGCCCAAGACTGAGCAGGTAAAATGGGAGCACATCTTCAGACGGGCAGCACTTTATCACCAGCCCTAAGCACGTGCTATGTTTTCCTGTTGATTGTGGGGTCCATTTTTTTTTTTTTTTTTAAACATCTTTATTGAAGTATAATTGCTTTACAATGGTGTGTTAGCTTCTGCTTTATAACAAAGTGAATCAGTTATACATATACATATGTTCCCATATCTCTTCCCTCTTGCATCTCCCTCCCTCCCACCCTCCCTATCCCACCCCTCTAGGTGATCACAAAGCACCGAGCTGATCTCCCTGTGCTATGCGGCTGCTTCCCACTAGCTATCTATTTTACATTTGGTAGTGTATATATGTCCATTACTTCCTCATTCTCAGAGGTATTCAAGGGAGTTTGCCTCATCAAACTGAGTGAATTGTCTTCTGACTGCTGCTGTCCCTAGATCTGTCCTATATTAAGTTTTTTTCATTAGATTCAATATCACTCAGTTGAGTAAAGAACTATTTCTAACTGTGTTTGGCATGAAGAAATAGATAAATAAAAATATATATAGCTGATCAATTAGGAAATATGTTCGAAAACATGAATTAATATTCTTATTTAAAAAGATTAATTTTAGACCATAACGTATTTATAAATATGTGGAAACTCCACATCTACCCAACATCAGAAAAAGAGGTGTTAGACTTGAGCGAACTTTCCAGAAAAATGGATTCTACAAATTAAAGGTCAAAATTTCCAATTGTTAGAATGACTTTACAGCAACATAATCCTGAAAGATATTACACTTATTTCTGTTTAAGTAATCAGAGTGCCATGTATATAGGCTAACCTTTTCCTAATAACTGATTCAACATGGTATCATGGTATGTTTTTTTGTGTTTTTGGCTACTTCCTTTGGTAGCCAAACGTCAGCTGTCACCTCCGGCTGCAGACAGTCACCCTTTACTAGCAATATCCTTTTCCCTATTTGTTGCTTCTAATTTGTGGTAGATTGAGAAATCTGGTACCAAGCCTATTAAATTTGAATCTAAATACATATAAACTGGGTCAGAACAGTAGCCTGAGGCAACCTCTATGAAGTATATAGTCTGAGAGTTCGGTGCACGATGTCTGCTTGTAAATACTCTCTTTACTTCATGTATGAGTGTGTGTGTGTATGAGAGAGACAGACAGAGACAGAGAGACAGAGCAAGAGGGAGAGAAAAATGGAATGTGAGTGTGTGTGAGAGCATGTATGAACATGAATCCTAGAAGCATGTGTAAGAGACTTGGCTCAAGCCACAGACCTCATGCTTCTCTCTAGGGATGTCTTTTAGAACCAAAATAACTCTAAAGCTAGAACTTATTTCATAAAAGTATTTTACAGGTTTCTTCTTTTCCAATATTTTGATCCATATCCCCCAAATTAGCCCTTTCTTTTAAAGATACAGAACCCAGGAATACATTTTTGACGGCAAAAAAACATTTTTAGTGTTATCGCAAGTAGAGAGAAGTATTAAAACTGCTTTGAGGAGCTACATTTCTAACCCTCGCTTAAGATTGAGGCAGGAGGACTTCCCTGGTGGCACAGTGGTTAAGAATCCGCCTGCCAATGCAGGGGACACGGGTTCAAGCCCTGGTCTGGGAAGATCCCACATGCCGTGGAGCAACTAAGCCCATGCGCCACAACTACTGAGCCTGCACTCTAGAGCCCGCGAGCCACAACTACTGAGCCTGCGCACCTAGAGCCTGTGCTCTGCAACAAGAGAAGCCACTGCAATGAGAAGCCTGCGCGCTGCAACAAAGAGTAGCACCCACTCGCTCTAACTAGAGAAAGCCCGCGTGCAGCAAGGAAGACCCAACACAGCCAAAAATAAATAAATAAATAAATTTTAAAAAGAAGAAAAGATTGACACAGGCATCTGCCTTTGTCGGTGTCAATGGTGGATTTGCATGCCACCAAGGTGGCCTTGATTTTTAAAGTTGAAGTCGTGGCCCTAATACAAAGTAAAAGCAGACTGCCCATGGGACCCCCACAGGCCAGCCAATAGCGCAAACAAGTCTGTTTCTCAGACAAGGCGGATGATCACTAGATGAGAAATGGCCATCATAAACTGTTCTGCACAAAGTCCTGAACTAAGTTAGATAACAATAGGTATTACTGTGACATATATAACTAATTAGCAATGGGCTCACAGGTCATCTCCTAAATATCTGCTTCCATCTTCTTATTTATAAAATACAGATAATAGCAAATAGAGAGTTGTCAGGAGTCAGCAAACTATAGTCCCTAGGTCACATTTGCTTGCCACCTGTTTTTGTAAATAAAGTTTTATTGGAACACAGACACACCCATTCATTCACATTACAAATTTATAATATCTTGTATCCTATGCCTTCACTCCTGCCAACCCTATCCATCTGATCATTATGGAGAAAAGGGAGGATAAAAATGAAAGAAGAAAAGGAAGAAACTTAGTGCCTTGGGCCTAAATCTTAGCTGCTAGATTTCTGCAGCCTATTTTATGAACTCTACACTCAAGATATCATTTATTTATTCACCTTATTTGAGGCAAACAGCTTTTCCACAGCAGCACCAAATAAGTTAAAATTAGAATGAGGGCTGAATTGAAAGAGGACCCTTTCAGCAATTGTGCCCCACAGTCTCTGTGCTGCTTACTTCCTGCCAGCAAGCAGAGAGAATCTGTGATGAACCTTAGAGACCACTGGAGGGACGATGATAAAGTCAATTCAGGAGGAATAAAGGCGAGCAAAAGGAGAGGTCTCCTCTGCCCAGCCAGGTTGTGCACAGCTTGAAAAGAACTGAATCTGAGAAACAAGCTTTTTGGAATATATTTTACAAAACCAATACTCACTAAGCAGGTTCAAACAAATGATAAATAGAATGTTACACTGTTTGAGGGGGAAAAAAATGTTTCCTCAATTTTTAAACTCAAGGAATAAGTAAACACTCTTAGCTACTAAAGATTTCGGAGGTGAGAGGCCCTGATTTCACAAAGAAAGTAAAGACTGTAGTCAAAACATTAAGTTGAAAGTAAACACTCATTTGCTAAACAAAACAGTAAGCTGTCAGTTTCACTCATTTGAATTATTCTCCCAATTTTTTAACCATATGAGGTATTTAATGGCAATAAAAGAGAGAATTTTTAAGAGTCACTTAATTTAAAATTTTTATTTCAATCAGGCTGACTCTGGAAAGAAAGAAATGAAGGAAGGAAAGAAGGGAGGGAGGAAAAGGAGGGAGTTAGGGAGAGAGAAAATATAGACTCCATCTCATGGGGAAAGGTGGTAAAAATATTTGAAGCAAAACATTTAGAATCATTAATGTTTTGAGTTTGCTTGGTCGCTTATTATTAACTTCATATAACCCTGATAATAACTTTAAAACAAAGCTATGGATAAATTTGGAATTAAAGGCATTAGATAAAAATTTTAAAAAATTCTAATTACTACTTCCCAACACATTTTTATTCCCAGTTATTTCTGCTGAGAGTATTTATTTTTATCACCCCTATAACGAAAGGAACGGCCTAGTCTATAACCTTCCGACTGTCAGGCCCACAGCTGACTGTGATCACCAAGAGCCACAAGCCTGATGGGAAGTTAATTAAAAGGCAAAGAAATCCAAGAAGAGAGAAGAGACGGCTGACATCCACAAATCAGCCCTGGCGGGGTATGGACCTATTAAGACGACATTATTCACTCAATGAAAACTTACTACTCACGTATATTCTGCATTAGTTCCATACCAGGCGCTGAGGTACACTGAAAATAAAAACAACAGCAACATGCAAAAGAGCTCCTGACTTCTGGCAGTTCATCTTATGATTGGGAGGAGGGATGCAAAAGGTAAGAGCCTGAATAATCACACACAGCCTTGCATTAATTGGTTCAAAAGGCAAATGCCATAAGGGTCCAGGTCAGCTCTGTGAGCATGAGCCCAAGCAGGGCAGGAAGAACCTTTGAAGCCTGTGGAGTTGGGCTAGAGGTAGAAGAACAGGCAGGACTTGAATCAGTGAATTTCTTTGTTTGGGTTTCCCCAGAAAGAAGACCCTGAGACAAGGAGCTCAGATGACAATGGTCAGGGGCAGAGAAATGAGACAGGAAAGGGACAATAAATAGTGCTGTTATCAAGCCAGCAACCCCTTGGGGTGGCTGGAGGCTGAGTCCCCTGGAGAAATCCGAGAGTCACATGGTTCAGAATTGCCCTGCCCACGAGTAAAGAGAGCAGGAGTATTCTATACACTAGGGAAAGGGAACAATTAGCTGAGGGGCCCATAAGACCAAACGCCTGAAGCTCTGGATTAGGAATGGGCACTCCATTCAGGGGCAGCAGGGTGGCAATAGAGACTGAGGCCTGTGGATCATTCAGTTCAAGCCTGAGTGTGTGTGTGGGGTGGGAGTGCAGTGTCAACTTTAAAGAGTACTTGTCCTGGCTGTAACTCAGGTAGACGGGTGCCAGAAGAAGTCTTAAGCAAAAAAAGTCTACTACAAAAAATTGCTCATCTTCAGGTGAGAAAAATGAGATTCAGAGTGCATTAATGTATGGTTTTACGGCACAAATCTAGGTTAGAGCACAGCTGGGGAGAAAATCCAGGTCTCCTGCCTCTTAGCTCAGACTTTTCTTTATTAAACCTCACATAAGCCTAACATTTGTTTGTAGGGATTTCATCAAGCCTGGACATAGATTATCTATTAGCAGTCAATTATCTATTAGCAGTCAAATGTATTGCGAATCGTCTCATAACCACAGTGAACGTTCTTGCTGGTTCTTTCCTTTAATTCTCAGGCGTGGTTCTGAAGCGCCTACTTCCCCATTTGTTGCTGTTCTACACTCATCGCTGGACTTCACCGCTCAGCCCCTCCCAACCAGCAAGCTCACATCAGGAGGCACACACATGTGAAGCCATATATCCTGACAAATGTTTGCTTCAGCATTGTTTATAATAGAATATTGAAAACAACCTAGTCACCCACTGATTGGAGAATGAACACATAAAATATGGCGTATCTAGAAGATAGAGTTAAATTCAGCAGCTGATAATGAATTACAGCTAGGTAAAGCACTACCGAGAGGTTTCAGAAACCTAACGTTAGGTGAAAAGACTAAGAAACAGTATGGTCTATACAACGTGAGGACTTATGTATACATCTAAACACACAAAACCATAGTGTGTATGGTTTATAGCTGCAGCTATCCCCCGCTTTTCGAAAGTTCACTTTACGTTGCTCTGCTTTTATGAAAGACCTGCATTAGTACCTGTTTTCATTAACAAGAATAAATCTGAAGATGATTTTAACTTTTACCAAAAAAAAAAGGTAATTGCTTCTTCACTTACACCATTTTGGTTTATGAAAGTTTTCATAGGAATGCTCTATTTTGGGATAGCAGGGAAATCTGTATTTCTATATATGTGGAAGAAATATAAAAACATATTCTAGAAAGTTTTATATCCAGCTCTTAAGAGTTGTCGCTTTTAGGCAAGGAATGGGAAGGAGAAAAGGAAGGAGTAGGATTGAGGAGAAGAACATTGTCAAAAATGACTTATTCTTTTATTTAAAAAACAAAGAGTGGAAGTAAAGAAGCCAAAATGTTAATGTTTTTAAGACTCTTGGTGATGCATGAGTCTTTGTTACTTTTCTCAATACTTTTCTGAGTTTAGACATTTTTTAAGTTAAAAAATGAAGCTTCCTAAATATCATCATCAACTTTCACAAAAAGGGGAAAGAAATCAAAGAGAAACAATGTCAATGAAATTAATTCATATATAAAGCAAATGTTTATGCCTAAGGATGAGATAAAATCTCATTTTCAAGTACAGAGCCATGGAGAAGGACGACCTCGGTTTGAATCCTTGCTCTACTCTTACAAGCTACGGGATCTCAGGCAGGTTGTTTAACCTCTCTGTGCCCGATTTTCCTCATATACAAAACAGGGATATAGAAGACCCTACCACACAAGGTTGTTCTGAAGATAAAAATGAGGTGATATTGCAGAAGTATCTAGAACAGGATCTGCCACACAGGCAGAGCTCAGTGACATACAGAAGTGATCACCTTGTTTCCTTAGGCCAACTTAGACTTTCCTTACAAGGGTATTTCTCCTTTTAGTTAAAGTGCCTTTAATACACTGATATGATAATTAATTATAAGAAGAGAAGACTGTACTGGCTCCCAATGGCAGCACCGAGTCTTGCTTTACCACACAGAATACTAATGAATTGCAACAGCAAAGTTCCCATTCATTCAGTTAACTCGTAAGTTAAAACCTTACTGTAATGTCATTTACTGTGCAGTGCAATTCAGCACAAGAGATCCCCCTTGGGCCCCAGCTGGAAGGGTTTAATCACTGGATTACCAAGAGGACTTTTCAGTCAAGTGGCATCACCTATGAGGCAAACTTGAAGGACAGTCATCAAAGGAGTTCAACGTCAGTTTTTAGAAGTATGGATGTTTAGGAGTTGACATGGAGAACACACAAGACCTTTAAAGGCCTTCAATTTAGGCTACTCAAGATAGAATGAAAGTAAGGGAAGGTGCATAATCATGTAAGCCATATATCTGAATTATCGGAAAGTCATAGGTGGAAAGTATCTACAAAATATACGTAGATACCAATGACATACAAAAACGCAAAAGGCAGAAGAGAAACCTGAGTGTTCCGTGGGTAAAGAAATCATCATTTGTGTACTTTGTGTTTCGTCCATTGCAAAGGTAAAACTAGTGATTTCAAAAATAAAACTGATATAAAAATATCAGTTTTCTACTGATATTTTGTACCTTTTTTTAACATCAGTGTTTCAGTACATTTACTGCTCATCTTTTAAACTGCAGGCCTCATGACCACAAGCATTCTCTCATAGAAGGGAAGAAAGATGAGTCAGGGTCTCAAATCTTCACCATGCTACAGAATGTATTTTTGTTCACTGGAAAGGCCACTCTGAGGCTTGAGACAATGGACTCTAGGCCACCAATGGTAAGTTCTTTCGCCAAAGAGGAAGAGGAAAGATTGCTTCGACGAGCGAACTCACTCCCACAGCTCCAGCAGTGCCAGGTTCTGTTCTGAAGGCTAAATGCATATGTTTGGTATGTAGATGATGACTGTGTCAGAGCCCAGATCAGCATGCATCAAAATGTACCAGCATTCACTGAGGGAAATGTAGCTTACTACTGTAAGCAATTTAGTTCTCCTATTTAAATGGATTTTGTACAACATGTGACTAGAATGGCATAAAATCAGTGCACATGTCAAAGGCCCTCTTTCCCCCAAGGTACTAAGCAAAGGTTTTGGCTATCTGGCACATCTATCACAGAAAAATAAATGGACACATATGGTCTAACTGTAAAAGAACAAGCTTACATGTCTACATCCAAGAATAATTGAATAGCTGAGTGATATTTAGCTTCACAAATGGAACTTTTGTTTTACCTTATGCTATTCAATTATGATCTGAAAGATCTATTATTTAAATTTTTGAAATAATTCTATAAAACTCAGTTTATAATATCATGTAAATTAATGCTATGTGGCACCTGGCTTAAAAATAGGGGTCCTAGATGACCCTTACATGAATATAAGATGCTAAAAATGAATTTTCCTCAAATTACAATACATGAGTATATGTTACACACACTAAAAAGTCATGGTTAAATATCATCTCTCAAAGAATACCCATAATGTTCTTTTAATATGAGGAGAAGTTAACCCCAACTTCTAGATTTAAAGTTCTGTGGTGAAACTAGATACTTATGGGAAAGAAATTAGTTTTCCTGTAGGTATGGGGATACATATTATTAACATACCTGCTTAAGAATATTTCTGCACAAATATATTTCAAGCTGTGAGACTGATTACTTTAATACAGCAAGATATATATATATAACATATTTTTAATATATAAAAAAATATATATCTGGTCTTTTTCCCCAGGTTCCTGACACAGAGTTTCTAAAACCTCTGGAATTTCCTGAGTGACAGAGGTGACAGGAGCATCTTTTGTTATTCATAATAAACCGCATTTAACCAAACCCGAGTTTATGCTAGTGAGGTGACCCATAGATGGCTCCTGATGGGGGCTGGTTGCCAGAGGAACCATGTAATTAGAGGGTTAGCCTCACCCGCTGGACCTTCGTGGAGGGGACAGGGGCTGGAGAAGGGGTTAATCACCAATGGCCAATGACTTAATCAATCATGCCTACATAATGAACCCCTGCACCTTGGGGTTGGGAATGCTTCCAGGTTGACCACATTGGTGCTGGGAGGGTGATGTGCCCTGAGAGGGCGTGGAAGCTCCATGCATTCCGGTATCTCCCCCACTACACTTCTTCCATTTGAGTGTTCCCGAGTTGTATCCTTTATAATAAACCAGCAATAGTAGGTAAACGGTCTCCCTGAGTTCTGTGAGTCATTCTAGCAAGTTTTCAAACCTGAGGAAGGTCATAGGAACCCTCAAATTATAGCTGGTCCATAAGAAGTACTGGTGACAAGCTGGGACTTTTGGCTGGCATTTGAAGTGGGGGCAGTCTTGTGGGGCTGAGCCCGTAATTTGTGGCATCAGACACTAACTCCAGGTACATAGTGTCAGAATTGAATTGAATCATAGGACATCCAGTTGGCACCAAAAGACTTAGAGCATTTGTGTGACAAAACACACACACACACACACGCATAAATTTGGTGTCAGAAAAGTTGTGAGTAAAACAGTTCAGAAATGGTGTCAGAAGTGGCAGAATTGGGATTTACCAGGCCCACCTCGGCTCACAGAAATGTATGGTTTGGGAAGAGAAAAGATGAAAGGGCCAGTAATGAAGAACTTTTGAACCCTAGTCACATGGTGTAAATCTGCAGCTGCACCATGAGCAGTTATTAAAGTTAAAAGTTACCAGTGGAATTTAGGAATGGTAGGAGATCTGGTTCCCAAGTTGGCTCACTGGGTACATAAAGAGAGGCAAAGTAAGAACCATGCTAAACATACAATTCCTTGTTTATTGTTATCTGTAGTAGCTAAAAAGAAAGTTCTGGGTTGGGCCTTGATGCTAGACCATGCTTAGATTTTGGTCAGTCTGAGTTTTGCCCACAAAACAGCCTGAAAAGGGAAAAATTACACCAAGACAACGAAGGTACCTCTGGTCACCAAGAAGGTAGTCCATGTAGGGTGGTCAAGACACTACTGAAACGAGAGGGTATACTGTGATGGAGTTGCCTTATTTTGTGGATCTGTATCTTCAGCTTCCTGAAGAACATTTACTAAAATAGTTTGTGAGAGTGACTAGTTTAGGGGCACTGTCTTTGGTTTTGAATGCTGCAGAGCAGAAGAACATGTTTCAGTTGACACAGGACTCACTGCTCACTAAGGAACAAGTGAGCTACAGATGATCCAGACACATAACATTCTCCATAATGATGGATTGGGTAAAATCTACTGTGAGGTCTGTTTACTCTGAGAAGGGGGACTGTCCAACTCCCCCTATAAATGCCAAGTGGAACACTCAGATGAAGCAGTTTATACGCTTCACATACAAGCCATGTGGGAGTGGCTTTATGATAACTGGGATATTCACCCACTGAATATGCCCATTACCCAGATACATGCTGTGGTTAAGGGTTTTGTTTTTTTTGCATGGACACCCCATGTAATCTTTTTTCTCTCTTCCTCAAATCACCTCAATTTTATTTTTTTCCCTACTTGATGCAGTGGTCTCAGGACCATAGCTGCAACTACAAGTGCTGAAAGCAGAGGTGATTCCTAAGCAAGAAACTGTAATTATATTTTTAAAACTTTATGTCAGAAGTCCTAAAGTCACGATGGGGTGGGTTATGCCTTCACCCATCTGGCAAAATTGGGGTTAACAGTAAATTCCACTCTATTGCCTAGTGGTCAGAAAATTACCTTCCCTGTAATAAAAGGAAATTCTATTTATGTGAAATTAATATTCTCTAACCACTGGCTATTATGCTATTTCCTTCTCTACCCCAAGCAACAATTAGCTCTGCAGGTCTATAAAGGGGGAGATGGCCCAGATAACTCTGACACAAAATAATAGATTTTCCATGTTGCTGCAAGTCCCTAGCATCCTATTTGTGAAAAACAAGTTGTAAAGCTTTGTTATTCACCATAAAGTCTGAACAGTGTGAACACAGAGGAAACAAACATCAATATTTCCCCTTTGAACACATTTACATGTAAGTTGTAAGCACTGGGGCTAGCAGTTTCAATCAGAAAGTCAGTCATAACATATTTCCAACCCATAAAATTATCACTTTATTTTAATAAGGTTAAACAATAAATTGAGCTTGGAAATCATCTTTGAACACAGACTAAATCAATGGGAAAGGATCTCCCTATCAATCTATTGGCTTTCAGTCAAGCAAGTCAGGACATGCTTCCCAGGTCAAGTTCTTTAAACCTCTTCCTCTCTGCCTTATTTCATCCTGACACTACTACTTAAACTACAGTTTTGAGAAATAGGGGAAAAAAATGTACAGCACACCTAAAACATTCTTGGTAGATATACCAAATGTCAAATATGGGCTTGACCTCCCAGTATATTAATGCTATTTTCCTGGCTTATTTTTAACTATTAGCCAAGTTCCTGGAAGAGCCAAATGAGTAGAGTATGAAACTAAATGTTTTCTTAGGCTAGTTCTTCCAGTAACTCTGTTAACAATTATAAGTAATTAAACTTAAAGTTTCTGTGCACATACATTTGTTCATTCACAAATGGTTTTGAAGACTTCCTCAGATCAGGAGATACAATAGTGAATAAAGTCCCTGCTCTCATGAAGATTACATTCTAGTGGAAGAGACAAACATTCAACAAACAAACCAATAAAACATAAAATAACCTCAGATGATGATAAGGGCTGTGACGTCAAGTAAAGCAGGGCAAGAGAACAGAGAGTGATGGGGTGACATTTCAGATAAGGTGGTCAGGATAACCTCAGGGAAAAGCAGCTCACCTTACACAGCGTTTACATGGAGGCCGGCAGTGCTCTGAGTGCAGCCAGACACTGACTCATAATCCTCAGCATCTCTGTGAGAGCAGGGCTATTCTTATTGCCATGTCCAGGTGGCAACACTGAGGCACAAAGAGGTTTCATAACTTGCCCAAATCCAGAGCGTGAATTTGAGCCTAGAATGTTGGGCTTCAAAGGCCACGTTCTTAACCATTTTATGGGATGTGAATATCAATAGAAAGAAAGTTCCAGACAGGAAGGGCATCCACTTAAATATTTCTTATGGGTTGATTCTGACTTCAGGAAGTTCCAGTCTATCTCTAAAATGGATTATGCCACAAGTCAATCAATCGAACAGTTCAAGAAAAATTTGACAGGGAATTACAAAGCACTAACGGAAAAAAGAAAGGGAAAGTAAACAAATGAGCAGAGAGGCCATAACACCGGAGGATAGGCAAGGACTCCTGAACTCCACCCATGTCTTTTATGTGTGGGAAACATAACTTGGTACGGATGCTCTGACAGACAGGTGTCAATCGTATTTTTAAAAGGTGCTTCTAAAGAAAATAAATAGAATGAATCCATAGGTAATGAATTTGTCTGTTTAATTGGTTTCCACATTGTATAACAATGCATGTTTGACATTCTGATTGAGGGACTAGAGATCCAAAAGATTTTTTTCCCTAAAACATATGGATATCAAATCACAATTAATTATCGAAAATAGTGTTTACAAATCACTGTCTGCCTTATTCTTAAGTAACGTGAAATATCAAACTCTGAGTTCATAGGGATTACCGGACT
This sequence comes from Eubalaena glacialis, assembly GCF_028564815.1. NCBI lineage: Eukaryota > Metazoa > Chordata > Mammalia > Artiodactyla > Balaenidae > Eubalaena > Eubalaena glacialis. The sequence goes on along the minus strand of NC_083728.1, from coordinate 47,543,712 downwards.
ATGCTCTATGTGTCGTTAGAAAATGTCGGGCAACTGTTACACCACACCCAAGTTAAGAAAGGCCTGTACCCCTGATGCCAAGTTAGAAAAAGGCTTTCCAGAGTCATTTACTATACTAGACAAAGAGAGGTGTGCCATGTCCCTCCTCCCCTCCCAGGGTACAAATATGTTGGAATCCACTGACCATTTCCACTGGTCACTGCATAGGAAACTCCCAAAGAAGCATGAGGCAAGAAGGTCAACATCACCAGATTTTGTCACTATATGAGGCCCCAAAGAAAACCCCCATGAAAAAGAAGAAAGAATCACAGACGGAAAAACTGACAATTTGGACTCCTGGCAAGGCTTCATCACTTAAATCTGGGTGATCTTGGGCAAGTCACTTGTTCATTTCAGCTCAACTCAATTCCAGGAGGGCAAGCTCCCTGTCTGTTTTGCATATCATTCTTTCCCAAAAGATAAGCCAAGCACCTGGCACATATTTTAGGAACCAATCAGTGTTTCTGAATGAATGAAATACTTATCACTACTTAGTATGTACCAGACAGATTGTTAAATGCAAAGTATACTTTTCCCAGGGGATCCCTAAAGTCCTCCATCCCAGTTCCATCAAAACACCCCCAAACTCTCCCAGAATACTTTCCCAAATAGCCCCACAAACTGAAAAAAAAAAAAGCCCTGAATTCTATACTCATAAAACACATTATAAGGCAGAAGGAAATCTATGTTCAGCATAATAAGAACATACTTCTAAGGGAGTACATGAAAAATGACGTATCCATGTATATGTATACATATATGTATGTGACACACCCAAGTAGAGGAGTAACATTAAAATAGGAAAAAAATCACCTGGCCATATAAGGAAAGACAATCATTTGGCATCATGTGCCATGATGAAAGAAAGCAAAAACTGAGTGTCTGGAAAGATGGGGATTTCTAAGACAGCCCCTTGTCCTCCATACACCTTCAAATGGGTAACTGAACTCTAAATGCAAAACAGACACAATTTGAAAGAGAATTTGCAAAAATACATTTAAGGTTGTCTCTGATGATCTTCACTAAGCAGAATAAACACAGAAGGGGAATAAATCTTTTCTCAAAATGTTACAGGTAGGGAAAGGAAAGCTTCAGAAGCCCTCAGGAAATTATAGGGATTTCACAAATAATGTGTGATTAGGAATGGAGCAGACTCTAGATGGTTCTGAAAAATGAAGGTGCTAATGGGAAACACACCACCTAGACCAGCAAACAGATTTGGAAGGGCACTGCCACAAATGTACCTAGGAAGTTACCTCTGCTTCACTTAGCTAACAGCATCAAAACAGAACAGAAGCGGAATTAATGTTTCCTCTCAAAATAAAAATGGCAATTCCCAATGAACAGATCATCCAAAATTAAAATAAATAAGGAAACACAAGCTTTAAATGATACATTAAACAAGATGGACTTAATTGATATTTATAGGGCATTCCATCCGAAAACAACAGAATACATATTCTTCTCAAGTGCTCATGGAACATTCTCCAGGATAGATCATATCTTGAGTCACAAATCAAGCCCCGGTAAATTTAAGAAAATTGAAATTGTATCAAATATCTTTTCCGACCACAAAGCTATGAGACTAGATATCAATTACAGGAAAAAATCTGTAAGAAATACAAACATATGGAGGCTAAACAACACACTACTTAATAACCAAGAGATCACTGAAGAAATCAAAGAGGAAATCAAAAAATACCTAGACACAAATGACAATGAAAACACAATGACTCAAAACCTATGGGATGCAGCAAAAGCAGTTCTAAGAGGGAACTTTATAGCTATACAAGCCTACCTTAAGAAATAAAAAACATCTCAAATAAACAACCTAACCTTACACCTAAAGCAATTAGAGAAAGAAGAACAAAAAAACCCCAAAGTTAGCAGAGGAAAGAAATCATAAAGATCAGATCAGAAATAAATGAAAAAGAAATGAAGGAAACGATAGCAAAGATCAATAAAACTAAAAGCTGCTTCTTTGAGAAGATAAACAGAATTGATAAACCATTAGCCAGACTCATCAAGAAAAACAGGGAGAAGACTCAAATCAATAGAATTAGAAATGAAAAAGGAGAAGTAACAACTGACACTGCAGAAATACAAAGGATCATGAGAGATTACTACAAGCAACTCTATGCCAATAAAATGGACAACCTGGAAGAAATAGACAAATTCTTAGAAATGCACAACCTTCCGAGACTGAACCAGGAAGAAACAGAAAATATAAACAGACCAATCAAAGCACTGAAATTGAGACTGTGATTAAAAATCTTCCAACAAACAAAAGCCCTGGACCAGATGGCTTCACAGGCGAATTCTATCAAACATTTAGAGAAGAGCTAACACCTATCCTTCTCAAACTCTTCCAAAATATAGCAGAGGGAAGAACACTCCCAAACTCATTCTACAAGGCCACCATCACCCTGATACCAAAACCAGACAAAGAAGTCACAAAGAAAGAAAACTACAGGCCAATATCACTGATGAACATAGATGCAAAAATCCTCAACAAAATACTAGCAAACAGAATCCAACAGCACATTAAAAGGATCATACACTATGATCAAGTGGGGTTTATCCCAGTAATGCAAGGATTCTTCAATATATGCAAATCAATCAACGTGATACACCATATTAACAAACTGAAGGAGAAAAACCAAATGATCATCTCAATAGATGCAGAGAAAGCTTTTGACAAAATTCAACACCCATTTATGATAAAAACCCTCCAGAAAGTAGGCATAGAGGGAACTTTCCTCAACATAATAAAGGCCATATATGACAAACCCACAGCCAACATCGTCCTCAATGGTGAAAAACTGAAACCATTTCCACTAAGATCAGGAACAAGACAAGGTTGCCCACTCTCACCACTATTACTCCACATAGTTTTGGAAGTTTTAGCAACAGCAATCAGAGAAGAAAAAGAAATAAAAGGAACCAAATTGGAAAAGAAGAAGTAAAGCTGCCACTGTTTGCAGACGACAGGATACTATACATAGAGAATCCTAAAGATGCTACCAGAAAACTACTAGAGCTAATCAATGAATTTGGTAAACTAGCAGGATACAAAATTAATGCACAGAAATCTCTTTCATTCCTATACACTAATGATGAAAAATCTGAAAGTGAAATTAAGAAAACACTCCCGTTTACCACTGCAACAAAAAGAATAAAATATATAGGAATAAATCTACCTAAGGAGACAAAAGACCTGTATGCAGAAAATTGTAAGACACTGATGAAAGAAATTAAAGATGATACAAATAGATGGAGAGATATACCATGTTCTTGGATTGGAAGAATCAACATTGTGAAAATGACTCTGCTACCCAAAGCAATCTACAGATTCAATGTAATCCCTATCAAACTACCAATGGCATTTTTCACAGAACTAGAACAAAAAAATTCACAATTTGTATGGAAACACAAAAGACCCCGAATAGCCAAAGCAATCTTGAGAAAGAAAAATGGAGCTGGAGGAATCAGGCTCCCTGACTTCGAACTATATTACAAAGCTACAGTAATCAAGACAGTATGGTACTGGCACAAAAACAGAAATATAGATCAATGGAAAAGGATAGAAAACCCAGAGATAAACCCACGCACATATGGTCACCTTATCTTTGATAAAGGAGGCAAGAATATACAGTGGAGAAAAGACAGCCTCTTCAATAAGTGGTCCTGGGAAAACTGGATAGCTACATGTAAAAGAATGAAATTAGAACACTCCCTAACACCATACACAAAAATAAACTCAAAATGGATTAAAGACCTAAATGTAAGGCCAGACACCATCAAACTCTTAGAGGAAAACATAGGCAGAACACTCTATGACATAAATCACAGCAAGGTCCTCTTGGACCCACCTCCTAGAGAAATGGAAATAAAAATTAAAATAAACAAATGGGACCTAATGAAACTTAAAAGCTTTTGCACAGCAAAGGAAAACATAAACAAGACGAAAAGACAACCCTCAGAATGGGAGAAAATATTTGCAAATGAAGCAATTGACAAAGGATTAATCTCCAAAACATACAAGCAACTCATGCAGCTCAATATCAAGAAAACAAACAACCCAATCCAAAAATGGGCAGAAGACCTAAACAGACATTTCTCCAAAGAAGATATATAGATTGCCAACAAACACATGAAAGAATGCTCAACATCATTAATCATTAGAGAAATGCAAATCAATACTACAATGAGATATCATCTCACACCGGTCAGAATGCCCATCATCAAAAAATCTACAAACAATATATGCTGGAGAGGGTGTGGAGAAAAGGGAACCCTCTTGCACTGTTGGTGGGAATGTAAATTGATACAGCCACTATGGAGAACAGTATGGAGGTTCCTTAAAAAACTAAAAATAGAACTACCATACGACCCAGCAATCCCACTACTGGGCATATACTCTGAGAAAACTATAATTCAAAAAGAGTCATGTACCACAATGTTCATTGCAACTCTATTTACAATAGCCAGGACATGGAAGCCACCTAAGTGTCCATCGACAGATGAATGGATAAAGAAGATGTGGCAAATATGCACATATATACAATGGAATATTACTCAGCCATAAAAGGAAACGAAATTGAGTTATTTGTAGTGAGGTGGATGGACCCAGAGTGTGTCATACAGAGTGAAGTAAGTCAGAAACAGGAAAACTAATACTATATATGCTAACACATATATATGGAATCTAAAAAAAAAAAAAAAAAAAAATGGTTCTGAAGAACCTAGGGGCAGGACAGGAATAAAGACGCAGATGTAGAGAATGGACTTGAGGACATGAGGTGGGGGAAGGGTAAGCTGGGACGAAGTGAGAGAGTGGCATGGACTTATATACACTACCAAATGTAAAATAGATAGCTAGCGGGAAGCAGCCGCATAGCACAGGGAGATCAGCTCAGTGTTTTGTGACCACCTAGAGGGGTGGGATAGGGAGGGTGGGAGGGAGACGCAAGAGGGAGGAGATATGGGGATATATGTATATGTATAGCTGATTCACTTTGTTATACAGCAGAAACTAACACACCACTGTAAAGCAATTATACTCCAATAAAGATATTTAAAAAAAAAAAAAGAAAGAAAAATTCATGGACTATCTTGTTTTACACGTCAGGCAAGGTGATTTTTCTTAACCCAGTGGTAAAGTGCTTTCACTCTGCCAGCAATGTCTTTCTCCCCAGATAGCTACATTGCTCTCAGCTCAGGCATCACCTCCTCCGGGAGGCCTTCCCTGACCACCATGGAAAAGTAGTCCCCTCCCTCCACTGTCCATTCTCTCAGAACTTTTTATTTTCCTCATAGCCCTTACCATCATCTGAGAGGCTTGGCTTTTACGTGAATGTGTTTATTTTCTGCCTCTCTCTGCTGGAAGCTAGGATCGAAGAGGACAGGACCTTGGTTATCTTCTTCACTGTAGTTTTCTACACTCTAGAAGAGCACTCAAGCCCAGAGAAAGTGTCAATAAACATAGACTGAATAAGTTAATGAGGTATGGGAAGCATTTTACAAGTAATAATAGAGTCTTATAGCTATATGTCTTAACACTATTAAAAAGTGGTTCTATGTCTACTCCTTAACAGACTTGCCTAAGGTAGATATGCCCACCCCCAGCTAATCATGGATGAGGAATCCCAGTCTCAGAGGGCTTGACCAAACAATTAGAATATCCTGGATTCAGGACTTCTCCTCGGACCTTCTACCTTGACAATTAGTGTACTTGACCTAGAATCAATCTTTTATTCCATAGTGCAGAGCTTGGTCCCATCAATATTTTCAACTGGAAACACCTCTAATCAAGCCATGAAGTGGTCTAATATTTAATCTTTGGGATTAGTGATTAATTGCAAGTATAGTTAATAAGTTTACCCACTTTTTATTTGAATCATATATGTTAGTAATAACTCAAGGAACATTTTAGCACTGGAGGAAAATCTTCATTCAGCTCAGTATCTGCTGCTTATTTCAATAAATGTATTCTGCTGTTCCTGCACATTAACTACCATGGCTCTGAGATTAACCTTTCCTGTTTGCTTGTGCCTGACCTCAAAGCATCCTAAATTACTCAAAGCAATTCTGATGGCTTTAATTTATGAGAACACCTTCAAATGTTCATCTTTTAAATCCTGCGCAACAGTAGCTCCTTTTTAATCTTAGCTGATAACTCTGATTAAGTACATCCAAAGGCTGATTACTCCCCCTGCGGTTAATGCCAGTGTCAACGCTAACTACTTATTTCACAGCGGGAATTGCCTTGGAGAGTCCATTTACATTATTTCTCAGAATTGATTTACACTGTTATTTCCTATTGATCACATAGGAAAAAGGTATAGACAGTATCCTCTGAAGGCCTGCTAAGATGTCAAATAGTGCAAGCCAAGTACATGCATTTGTTCTACACTCAGCCAGTAATGCAACAATGTAAATACCTAGTTGCTTCCAAAATGTAGACATTTTTAAAAGACATTATTTACTATTGGGATTTTTAGTTATTTCATCACAAATCCACTTGGGGATGGAATCTATGTTACCAAAATGAGTCAAATCAAAATGAGAAAAAATGAAAGAACATAATCTAAGTGTAGGTTATATGTGTACCATGTGGACAAATTAAGCCAATTGTGCCCCTGTGCTCTCTTACGGTGCTAGAATCTTTGAGCAAGCAGTGTGCTGGGTGACAGGGTAACAGAGATGCTACCACAAGAGGCAGCAGTCCTAGCTCTGCAGATTTCTGGAATCATGTAGGCTTATCTGGAGTGTTCTCTTGGTTGGTTTCTGGCAGCGCAACTATGACAATGACAAAGACAATCCTTTCATTAATTCCTCTAGTAAATACGTACTGAAAGCCTCCAACTCTGAACTGGCTATTATGTTAGATCCTAAGGATTCTAGGCGTGAATGAGACTGATGTGACTTCTGCTCTCCTTAAACTGTTATCCTGTTTGAGAAGACAGGCAATAAACAAGTAAACAAACAAATATAGATACCATCACTAAGTGTGTAAATGCCACAAAGGAAAAGAAGAGCATGCAGAAGACTCTTCAAAGAAAGCCCTAATCTGTGACCCAAAAGGATGCCTGTGTTACGCGCTGGGCGAGGAATCAAAAGGCAAGGGTTCTGCCCTGAATTACACCACTGTCTAGGTCATGGTTCTCACACTGAAACATGTGAGAGCTTGTTCAACCACAGAGTTTCTGATTCAGTAGGTCTGGGGTGGGGCACCAGAGTCTACATCTCTAACCAATTCCCAGGAGATGTTGCTGCCGCTTCTCCAGGTAGCCCATTATGAGAACCTTCTGTCCTTCTCACTTTCCACACTCATCTTGAGGATCACTACGGAGATAAACTATACAAAACCCCTTAATATAAATGAAAGGGGTGGTGACTATAAAGAAATAGATTCAGATAGAAATTAAATTCCTAAAGCACTTAAGGGAATGAGCCAATCAGAGTTGATTTTAGGAGGAAAACTCTCATCTCTCTCTTCAGGAAGGAAGGTGATTTTATGTTCTTCAAAAGCCATTTTTCTCTTGATGGAATGTAAGTCATTTAATTTTGGAAGGGGCTCATGAGGGCCCTCAGGTTTCCATCAGAGACCGGCAGTCACACTCTTAGCAGCATGCCCTCTCCACTGCCTTCACAATCAGACACCTGCTGGGGGAGCCACGGTGGCTGAAATCAGGTCCTGTTTTGCAGTGTTTTGCAGAGAACTAACTCAAAGCCATCTTATGAGTTGCCTACTCTAGAAACTGAACCTCCTCAGGACTACAGGCTCCCTTCCAGTACATTGACTAACACCACTGGAGGAAGCAAGGAATAAAGATGTATCGCCTAATACTCTGGTGGTTTGAATTCACTCTCCCTTCAGGGACTTGACTTATTCATTTTCCAATTCTGACCCTGTTGAGAAAAATGACCATTTATTCCCAGGCGTTTTTTTCCTCAAGGTGGTCTTATAATTTGAAAGATTTAAAAGGCTTCAGATCATCCTCCCAAAGTGATGTTCTGTTGAGGCAACAGAAGCAAGGACTGTCCCAAGAAAGAGATGGCAGGTATTTTAATCTCACTTTTGTCAATAGTGATCTGAGTAAGTCACATACATTCATTAAAATTCAATAAATATTTAACCTCTATAAATCTCAGCTTCCTCCTTTATAAAAAGTAAGGATTGTCATAGACCAGTTGTTGGCAAACTTTTTCAGCAAAGGGCCAGACAGTAATGTTTCAGGCTTGTGGCCATACAATCCTGGTTGCAACCATTCAATTCTGTCACATCAAAGTAGCCATAGACAATATGTAAACAAATGGGCCCGGCTGCATTCTGATAAATTTTTATTTACAAAAACAGGCAGTAGGCCTGGCCAACACTTGTCACGGACTCTCTTCCTATCTCAGGAAAACTTACTTGGTCACTGCCGTGTCTCTAATACAGACTTAGTTTGTTATTGCGAGCAACAGGTTTAACCTCTCTGTACCTGAATTTCTCTCTGTGTTGGAAGAAAATATTGCCATGTCAGTTCCTCATAGAAATTTCAAAAGGACTAATGAGCTAATGTCTCAAAGTACTACGATTTCTTGATGAAGGGCACAAGAGAAGTACTAATTATTATCAACAAGTACCTTTTAAGCTACTATCATCTGATTATTATTGCACCTGGGAATAAAATAAGGATTCTGATTCCCACCACTCTATGATATTCAAACATGTTATGCTACGGTCTCTCACCCTTGAGCTTCCTTTCAAATGATTAATAAAAAACTGTGAGTTGGATGCTAATATTACCCTTTGAGGTCTTACAAAGATTAAATAGAAGGAATAAAAGAAACAGGTTTCACCATTTTATATACACAAATTTAACATATTTTCCACTTATCTTTGATGATTATTCAGCCCTAAAGCCTAAAAGTGGAGCATTCTCAAGAAACAGAATAGACATGTGAGCTATGCTGAAAATCATTAAGTAAAGTTGATATGGCTTCTTTATTTTTATTTGTTCACTTTTAGGAGAAGGTCCATTAAGAGTAAATTTCTTAAAATGATACAAATGAACTTATCTGCAAAACAGAAATAGACTCAGAGACATAGAAAACAAACTTACGGTTACCAAAGGGGAAAGGGCGGCGGGGTGGGGGGCAGTGATAAACTAGGAGTTTGGGGTTAACAGATACACACTACTGTATATAAAATACACGACAAGGACCTACTGTATAGCACAGGGAACTATAGTCAATATCTTGTAATACCCTATAATGGAAAAGAATCTGAAAAAGAATATATATATATATATATATATATATATATATATATATGTAAAAAACTGAATAACTGAATCACTTTGCTGTACACCTGAAACTAAGGCAACATTGTAAATCAACTATATTTCAATTTAAAAAAAGTAAATTTCTTAGACAAGAGACTTTGGAATTAGATGTATGTTAAAATATGATTTAAAAAACACAATGGGGGATTTCCCTGGTGGCGCAGTGGTTAAGAATCCACCTGCCAATGCAGGGGACAGGGGTTCGAGCCCTGGTCGGGGAAGATCCCACATGACGTGGAGCAGCTAAGCCCACGTGCCACAACTACTGAGCCTGTGCTCTAGAGCCCGCGAGCCACAAGTACTGAGCCCACATGCTGCAACTACTGAAGCCCGCGTGCCTAGAGCCTGTGCTCCGCAACGAGAAGCCACCGCAATGAGAAGCCTGTGCACCACAACAAAGAGTAGCCCCCGCTCGCCACAACTAGAGAAAGCCTGCACTCAGCAACGAAGACCCAATGCAGCCAAAAAATTAAAAAAATAAAATTTAAAAAATAAAAAATAAAAAACACAATGGACATCTATCACTGATTTCATAATTTCTTAGGAAAATTAATATATGTTTTTTACATCCCCCTGCCAGCAATTATCAACCGATCTCCACCTTTAACAACTAATTCATTTGATAGATATTTCTCTAGTATCCATTATAAACAAGGGACTTCTAGAAAGGTGGAAAGTTTGCATATATAACAATAAAATGTAGCAAGTAAAAAGGGCCCTCAGCACGTTAACATGCAGTTTTCTGGATTTTGAGGAAAAAGAAGGCACTTTTAGTTGAGTTGTTTTATGGCAGAAGTGATATTTAAGCTGAGTCTGGAAGACAAGTAGAAAGGAAGAAAGGCAGAATTTTCTAGAAAGCCCCCAATACAGAGCCTATGTACAGACATGCCATTCTGAGCAATTCAGATCATATAAAAGGTTGTAAGTAGCTCAAGACAGAACAGTAAATCATGGAAGACCAAAGATAATCAGGTTAACAAGTCTGTGTTTGAGGAAAAACCCACTGAAGGATTTGGAGAGGAGTAGAGTTAGATTTCATTCATTATTCGACAAATATTTTTTGAACCCCTGTTAATGTGTCAAGCATTTTTCTAAGCTGTATGGACACAACAATAAATGAAAAAGATACAGAAAAAAAGCTCTGCCCTCATTCTGGTATGGGGAGATAGACAATAAACAAAATAAATAAGTAAATGATACAGTGTATTTGAATGTTAAATGCTATAGATAAGCAATCATCAATAAAGCAGAGAAGCAATTAAAAATAGGTTGGGGGCTTCCCTGGTGGCACAGTGGTTGAGAATCTGCCTGCCAATGCAGGGGACATGGGTTCGAGCCCTGGTATGGGAAGATCCCACATGCCGCAGAGCAACTAAGCCCGTGAGCCACAACTACTGAGCCTGCGCGTCTGGAGCCTGTGCTCCGCAACGAGAGAGGCCACGACAGTGAAAGGCCCGCGCACCGCGATGAAGAGTGGCCCCTGCTCGCCACAACTAGAGAAAGCCCTCGCTCAGAAACGAAGACCCAACACAGCCAAAAATAAATAAATAAATTAATTAATTAATTAAAAAAAAATAGGTTGGTTAGGATGACACCTGAGGTGACATCTGAGCAAGGATTTGAAGTACAGTAGGTGAGGGAGCAAACCACGCAGGTGTCTGGAAGACTAGAATTCCAGGCAGAGGGAACACTAATGCAAAGGCATTAAAGACACAGCAAAGCAGCCCGTGTGAGTGAGGGAGAGGACAGAAGGAGGTAGAGAGGGTCACACGTCTAGAGCCTTGTCACAATTACAGGGACACTGGATTTAAGAATATTAATCTACAGGACTGGGCAGAGTGGAGTGAAGGAGGGAAAGAATTAGAAGTAGAAGCAACAGGCAAAAATCTATTTGCCAGGTGAAAATGTCTGAAACAATTCATTTGATCACTCATTCATTAATTCAGCACATATGCTAGATATTGACATTAGGATCGTGACTGAGATAGACAAGCCTCACCCACATGAAGCTGACCCTCTGGTAGAATGATGAGAGCATGAATAGAAACATCCAACAGGTTGACAAGCTTCTAAAAATCTATAGAAATCTAAATTTTATTATGAATCCAAAAAAAAAATCTAATATTGTAAAAGAGAACAAACCAAAAGATCAAATTGTATAAACAGTCCTTAGTCCACTTTCTAAGTCATTTCTTTACCAATAGCCTTCAGTGAAATATTGGCCAATATTCTTTCCACTCTTAAGATTACTTCTGAAAAGAATGATTGGCTCTTCCACATCAAAAGACATCATTCAAAATATCCAAGCAGTGAAGAAACACTAAATCTTTGAGGCTTATCATTCCACTGATCATGATGAATCACAGAATACAGACTCTAAGTATAAGTAATTCAAATACAAGCATTTATGAATAAATTAATTTAGCAAGCATGAAAGAAGCAAAGACCCGTCCAAAATTACCAAGTTTGTCTGTAACCCAGACAACAGCATTTTCCAAGCAAATTGCTGATGCGCGAAGATATTATCACTGGTGACTGGATGGCTGGCTTTAGTACCTTAAATGATAAAACCGCTGTCACAGAGGACAAATAGGAACTAGATTCTGCTGTCAAACTGTCATGGAATTATTAAATAAGGAGGGGGAAAATGACCCAAACAGTATGTAATGAGCTCCCTTTTCATTCTCTCTCTACAAAAGCACATCTGTGGATTGTTAATGAGTCTGAAATGGATGAACCAAATTGATGAGAAAGAAAAAGATCTCTCAGGGATAGGAAAAGGGAAAATGAACATACACAATGTTTATAAAATATAATTTAAAATACAAGGCATTGTGAAAGTACTGTGACATACTACAAAGTGGTATGCAAAATGTAAGCTATTATTACTCATTTCTTATTGCTTTCATTGCTTTTCTTTATGTTTTTAATATAAATCATTAATCTCATTAAACATAGAGAAATACCAAGATCTATTCACAAATACTCCATGTTTGTGGCTTTCTTGAGGTGGCACTGCCGTTCTAGTCTGGGAATTTCTATCCTGCTGGATGATTTTTTTACTAGATATGCCCTGTGGGCTGGTGCACAGTGACTTGAATGTGTGTCATCTGATTCGGTATCTCAGCTCACACAGATTCTGTACTGAGTTCTGTGGATTGACTTTCCATGGCTAGAGTCCTTGTTCCACAAAGACTCACTTGCCCCAGGATGCCCAGGAATTCCAATCATGGAATTTCTCAAGCACAGGTATAGATTGATCTTTGTACCTCAGTGCCTGGTGGGGTACAAGCCTTCAACAGCCCTGAACTGAGCTGAATGATGATCAAAGGAAGCTCATACAGAGGGATGTCAAACAGGAGCAAGCGCATGAAACAAAATCATCATGGTGTCAATCCATACAGCAGAGCCACCATTTTATTTGGTCATATTTAATGATTCTGAGGTTATCTGTCTTCAGAAATTTCAGAGTTGAAAAATTTTTGATTTGTGCTTTAATTTATAAGAAAGAAAGTAGTGAATCAATAGCAGACTAGGTTTAAGGACAGACACCTTAAATCTGAAAATCACCAATAATCTGCTTGTCCTCAGGGTGGAATCTGTCAACTATTATGTATCACAGAGGTAGTATGGTGGTAAGAAGGAAGAATGACCAATCTTGGTAAACATGGAGCCATATAATCCTGGAAAGGGAAACCACCTTTAACACTCAGCACCTCTGAGTCAGAGGGAGAGGTGCTCTAAACACCATTACACACAAAGGACTTTATTTGACATAAATATATATTCCAAGAAGGACTGAGGGCCATTTGGCCCATGATTTGACTCTTTCACACAAGGTAAAAATACTAATAAGGAAAGAAAAATGAGAAGTCATTAAAGGAAAAATTAAACAGTATATAGTGGATATACTTTCACTAGCAACACACCGTGAGGTATACAGAATGCAGTATTATAATGTTACAAAGCAAAATACCATTTTAATATATTACTGTTTACTAAAAATCTTCAAATGTAAACATACTTTAAAATAGAACACACTATCTCTCCACTCACACATATCCATGAGAAATTCATTTTTATACAACTTGTCTATACAGAGCCCAAAGATTGTGTCATAATTTTTTAGTCACATATTCTCCACTACTAAAACAGAAAAAAAAAATCAGCTTCACTTTTATAAAAATATATTCACCAGGAGGTATCATATAAGGCAGGTGAATGGAATAAACAACTAATTGGTTTCCCAATTTCCAGATCAATGCATGACTTAATGGTGCAATGAAACCCTCTACCTCCACCCCCCAACCCCAGAAGATTATGTGATAAAAAAAATCTGTGCCTTTAACCAGCTTCTCTTTCAGTATTTTTACTCCACATCACCCCACCCAGTTGGCTAAAGGACTATGCAACAAGGTCAACCAAATGCAATACTTCCCTCCATTCAAATATAATGGAAAACTTGACCATTCCACATTCAAAGAGCAAATACATTCTCACTCTGACAACCACATTCCAATGGCTTTTCCTGAAAGCCAAGTGTGACAGATGCCTCGGCTGTAATTGCCAATCAGCCTTTACATGGCAGCTGAAAACACAATACATCACACTTTGATCTCCTTTGCTCTAAACACATCCACAATCAAGAAACCTGAACAAGGAATAAGAAATTGGCATCATTTCTAGAAGCTGTCACTCCACGGCACTTAAATACTATAAGGTATATTTTGCTCACATTTTTATTTCTCTGTTTCAGAGACCCTCTGTCAAAGATCCGAGCAAAAATCACCTACAATTAAACATCGCACATTTATATATTGGGAGACGTATTTGGAAAACACATTTCATTACCATGCACAAAATCTTAATAAAAGCACATTTAATTAAATACCACCGCTACCACTTCCTCTTCCAGTTACCCGCTTGAGGACTAAAACAAGGTAAGAGTGCTCATCTGATTTTGAAAGTGTTCAAAAGAGCTGTACTCACATTTTGCAGGCAGGTCATAGCCACATGTGATTTTTGCATGTCCAGTTTCACAGCCGTTCAGGTTGCGACATTCAGCGAGCAAACAGGGGCCAGCTGCTCTGTGAATACAGCCATCCACTGGAGGAGAGAGAAAAAAGTTAGCCCATATTTGGCGTTTTGGAAAGAAATGCAAAACTTGGGATAGGGAAAGAAAAGGAACTCAAGTTTTTCCTCTTAGAAATCACCATAGTCCCATGGAAGAAAATCCATGGTATTCAACCCCTTAAACATGGTTTTCTTCTCTCTTTCTCTCTCTCTCCCTTTGGTTTGTGTGGTGAGCAGGAGAAGGGTTACAGAAACAGTGTGCAGCTAAATGTTAAACAACAGGTTCTTTAGAGGTGGGGGAGCCCTGATTTGTAGCCTTTTCCAACTTCAACTGGGTAAATATTTCCACCATGTCTATTTCAAGCTATCAACTAGATGTCACCTAACACAGAATTGGGAAGAAATGCTAACAATCTATGTCCGAGGTGGTAAGGGTTGCCTCTGACACACCACAGGTTATAGAAGAAACATTGAGAAGCAAGTGAGAAAGGCGCTCAAGAACATCTGCAGTCACTGCAAAACCGAGAGTGAAGCTGTCAAAGAACCAGACCTCTAAGTTCCTCCGCCCTCAGCGGCACGACACAAATGCAGTAGGTGTCTGCAGGGTAACTGACCGTCGGCTAGATGAGGGGTGAGGTTAGCTCAGGTCTTGAAAAACACCCGGAAGACCACCCCTCACTCACTTGTCATGGATGAAAACAGAACCTCCACCGCTCCTGCTCCAGCTCTGCTAACCGAGCAGGGTCTGCCTCTCCCCAGCCCAGGGTCTCATCAGCCCTCTGGCTCTCATCCCTGCCCCTACCTCATGTCTGCCCTTCACGGTGAGAATCACCTTTTGAAAATGCACACCTGATGCCACTGGAAATTAAAACCTTATTTGACTAGATTGGGGGCGAGCACACAGCTGGAGGGCTATAAGACCACATGCACATAATTTAGTAGTTACTGAATGAGCCCTTGGACAGAGAAGAAATGCAAGACTCTGAAACAAAGGGTTAGAAGACAGAAGGAGAGAGTAACAGTAATCTGGGCTGTGAAAACAGACCACGATATTAGCGGTCTGAAGACCTCCCCCTCTCTCCACAGTCCACAACACCATGTAATTGATCACTGTTTTATTATTATTAATTTTGTGAGAAAGCTGGATAATAAGTGGGAAGTTGTCACTGAGGGACACGTAACCTGTCTAATGGCCTCTGCTACCACCAACTGGCGTGGAAACATCACTTTTGGCTGAACAGGTTTCCTAGGGAAACAAGCTCATCTGGGCTTTACTACATCACCATTTGCATACCCGTAAAATTTGAGAATAAACCTGGGCCTCAAAGACCCTCACAACAAAATGAATTCATTCCAGACTACTCTAGACTACAGTATTTCCGAAAACCTAGGTTGAAATCCAGACTCTACCAGCCATCCGCTGCTCAAGCCCCAGTTTCCTTAGAAATTAGTGCCAATAATGGCTGTACAAACAGGGTTATGCATGGAATCTGAATAGTATAATGCCTGAGAAGCACCAGCAAAGTGTTTAATACAATGTTATGTGCCCCACTGAGGGTAGTTATTATCTTAAACTCCTTAGATGAAAGTTTTGTGTAAATTTTAAAGTAACTATTTTTCTTATATAAAAATGAAAAATATAGAGAAGAATATGAAAACTACCATTTGCCCTCCCACCTAGAGAATTCTTCAACGTTCTGATGTTCACTCTTTCACTGGTTATACACACACACACTCACACATATAATTTTTCTTTTACCAAAATGGTTGATAAATTTTGTTCACTCTTTCACATAGCAATTTTACTTTGCAAACTATTATGTAGTTGTTAAAAAGAACAGGCCAATTTTATATGTAAATAGAGTCAGTACTAAATATGCAAAGATTTCTAAGTGAAATGCCAGGTTTAAAATATATATAATATATATGTATATATATTTTTTATGTAGAGTCACAATTTTGTTTACAGTTATACACATACACACTTACACACATATACATGTATGTGTACTGGAAAGATACGCACCAAAACATAAAAAGTGATTATAGGATGGGAAACAGAAGGTGAAGCTGTTAAGAAAAAAAATTAGGTCCTAATTTCTCTATGTTTAAATTTTTTTACAAGAGCATCAAGTAGAGTATTTTAAAGTGAATATTTTTTTTCTTGGCAAAGAGATCATTAGTTTGAAATGGATGACTAAAATAGGATTTGATAGCATACTTAATCATATGCTGTTAAATATTGTCTGCATTATTTAGATTGCAGCCTAATGCAGTTTGTAAATATCTAATTCTCAAAATCTTCATGGTTATACCAGCATTCACGACTGCATTAGGGCAATGAAAGTCTAGCTGAAGAGTTATTTAATAATAATGACTACAGCTTAAATGTACTGAATGCATCCATGTGCCAGGCACTATACTGAGAACAACCGTATAAGGTACACACTAATTTTATAATCTCCATTTTATAGGAGCTTAGAAGAGGTTAGTAACTTGCCTACATTCACAAAATATTGGCAATGTGATTTCAAAACCCCGGGCCTGTCTAATGGAGCATCCATACTCCTAACTGCTATAGCTCACTGCCTTTGGGACTTGAATCCAGGCAGCCTCACCTCAATTCTTGCATGTGGCATGTTGAACCACTATATTACATTACTTTTTAATTACCATCAATTCTGTCTATGAGTTATAATGTACATGCAATCAAATGCACAGATTTTAAGTGCAGTTTTGATGAGTTTTAACAAATGTATATACTCACGTAGCAATGATGCCAATAAAGATACAAAGTGTCTCCATCAACCGAAAAAGTTCTTCTGTACCCTTTCCATCCAATTTCCCCTCTCACCACCCAGAGGGAGCCCATGTTCCAACTTCAGCCACCTTAGCTAAGTTTTGCCTATTATATAATCTCAAACTTCATATAAGAGATGGAGGATGGGGCTAGCTTCTTTTGCTCAGCATACTTTTTTGAGATTCATCTGTGTTGTTGCATGTATTAATATAGTATTTCATTCCTTTTCATTCCTGAGTAATATTCCATTGTTGAATATACCATGATTTCTTTATCCATTCATCTGTGAATGGATATTGGAGTATTTACATTGTTAGCTATTATGAATAAATCTTAACATTTATGCAAATCCTTTTGTGGCCATATGTTTTCATTTCCATTGGACAAACACCTATGAGTAAAATTGCTGGGTTGGTATATGTTTTCCTTTTTAAAGAACTAACATACAGTTTTCCCAAGTGATTATACCAATTTACATATACCCCGAGCAACATATGAGAGTTCAAATTTTGGCAGTCTTTTGGTGTTGTCAGCCTATTTAATTTTAGCAATCCTAATAGACGTAAAGAGGTATCTCGTGATTTCAATTTGCATTTCCCTGGTGATTAATGGTGTTAAGTATCTTGCCAAGTGATTATTGGCCATTTATATACATTCTTTTTGGAAGTGTCTGTCCATGTCTTTTGCTAATTTTTATTGTCTTTTTTATTACTGAGTTATGTTAAATGTACTATTAGTTCTATAGAATTTTTTTTAATTTCAGATATTTTATTTTTTCAGTTCTTGTGATTTTCATTCGGTTCTTCTTCTTACAGTTTTCATATCACTCTTGGAATTTCCTATCTCTTAACCCATTATATCCATCTTTTCATGTAAATGCATTAACAGATTTCACATAGTAATTTTAAAGTCCCCCATCTGCTAATTTCAATATCTAGGTTAGCTATGAATCTGTTTATATTGACTGATTTTCATATGACTCTGGGTCACATTTTCTCATCTCTTTGCATGTCTAATAATTGTTGATGGCATATGAACACTGTGAATATGTTGGGGAGGCTTTAGATTTTATTTTCTTTCTCCAAACGGTACTGAAATTTATCCCAGCAGGTAGTTAAATGACTGCCAGGTAATAAGGAGGCTTAGTTTTAGGCTTTGTTAAGGCTGGTCTATTTCAGTTTTTCCCTTAGTCCTTGGATGTGGTCTTTACTCCTAAAGCATGGACCTTCGGGGGTTTCAATGGAAATCCCAAGTTGTTTGGCAACTCCCTCTAATCTGTGGGAGTAAAATTCTAAACTCTATATCCCTACAGTGAGAAGATGATGAATGCTCTGCCCAGTATGTTCAGCCTTCCAGCTTTTGTTTTCTTCCTCGTCTCCATGGAGTCTTTCCCTGCACAAGCACAGCTCAAGGCTTAGCCAAGGATTAAAGAGGTATTCATTTATAGATTTGGGGGTTCCCCCTCTGTGACTGTCCCTGTTCTGGAGTCCTTATCTCAATTCCTAGTCATTCTGACAAATGTGATTCAGTTCTATGATTCCTAGAGCCAATAAACCTATTGCTTTTGGTTTGAGCTCCATCAGCCACGTGCCAGGTAGGGTAGAAGGAGCCCTCCGGGTCAAAGCTATTTAAATGTAGATTTCACCCAGTATGGTTTCCTTCTTTCAGAGGATTGCCTGCTTTTAGTTGCTCTCTAGTGACAGTAAATACTTTTTGTTATTGCTTTTGTATTTTGCCAAGAATCTGTACATACTGTTGGTGGGATGGCTAGTCTGATATAAGCTGTCATTATCAGAAGCTGGAAGTGTACACATTTTTGATTGGTTAAAACATGATCTCATATGATTTCACAGTTATATTTGTGGCCCTTTGGAAAAAAACGTATGAGAGAAAACGGCAGTGGTAATATCAATTGTATCAATTCTGTGCTTAAAAGTATTGTTATGTCTTTGAAAGACAAAAAAAAAAAGACTATATACACACAAACTCAATATGAGAGTTTAAAATTCTGTAATCTATTATCAATTATTTTGCTAGACTTATTTTCCTAAAATGAAAATCTGATTTTATTACTTCCCTACTAAAGTAATATGTGCCATTCCCTATATTCACATTACAAAACCCTTAATTCCAAATTATGGTCTTTTAGACCCTTCACAAATGTGGTTCCAATTTGCCCTCCCCACCTCATATCACTCCATTCTTTCTCCTCACACATCTGATCTGGCCACATCTAAATCCTCACGATCCCCTAAACACACCATGATTTCTTTGCAAAGTACTCTCTACCAAGGATATCTAGCTACGCCTCCCCTTTCCTTTTCTGCCGAGCAAGGTCTTTCTCATTTTTCAACTTCTAGTTCAAATGTTTTCTCCTCTAAAAAACTATTCACAACCTTTATAGGACACAGTAGTGTCTCTTTATGTTCTCACAATATTCTGGTTTATACACTAATTCCATACTTATAAATTGTTTTATAGCTATTACATAAATAGCAGAATGTGTGTCTCCTCGCTTGGTCTGTCAGCTCCTTGAGGGCACAGGAGGTAGCTTATTCTCTTGTAGATCCCCAGCTATCTCAGTAACTGACATTTTGTATGTGTTTAATACAATTGAATTAAATGCAATTAAATCTGAGAGGAAAGGCAGTCTAGCTTTTTTTTTTTTTAATAATACTGAAGAAGTGGTTAAGCTACTTTAAAGCCAAAGAATCAGAAATTAAAAAGTAATTACACAGCCACAAGGTTATAGTCACAAATCTAATGATGAGCTTCTATATTAGAAGTGTTAACAATTCACAGAATCTGAAAATTCATCCACTTCTCTCAGGTCTGGTGCAGCCTGCTGGAAAAAGTGCTCCTTTAGTTTCACCTAGGGTCAGGCTGAAAAGGCAGCAAGCTCAATAGTGGCCGATGTGAGATTCAACACAGTAGCACTTTTTCCATCCCCCCCACCCCAGGATGAGAGGAGATGGAAGACCAACAGTCAACATTCATGCTGACACAATGCATTCACTCCAACACAAAATGTCTAAACCTAATTACAATTAAAAAAAAAAAATCCAAGATCAAAAGTCTGAAAGTTGAACACAATTTTCCAGAGAGATAAGACTATCTTTGCCTCTTGGCCTACCAAATATGTATCCTACAGGCAAAAAGAAAACTACAGTCCATAAATACATAGGTCACCAAAGCCCATTTATTATTTTTTTTCCTGGGCATATAGCTAGACAGCACTTTCTAGCCTCCCTTCTAGTATGTGTGGTCATGAGATTGGGTTCTGCTTAAAGGAGTATGAGTAAAAGTGATGTAACTACTTCTATTCCAATCCCTAAAATCCCTGCACACGCCCTCCGCCTGATCTGCCAGTTGTCTGCAGAGGCTCCAGGGCAAGACTCCAATGCCCCAGGAGACGGTACAGCATCCACATGGCAAGTGCTTGAATCCCTAAATGATTCTGTGGAGCAGAGTTCCACCCCATCCCCACTTCCCATACTGGATGGTGAATCAGTATTAGATAAACTTTTATTATGCAAAGCCACTGAGATTTTGGAATGTTTGTGAGAGCAGTTTGCCTTGACTAACACATTTACACCTGTTGTAAATACTACAATGGTAATTTTCATTCAGGCTGATTATTGTTATTTTTTTAAACTTTTATGCAAAATATTCAGATTTTAGTACTAGAACGAACATGTTATCTGGGCCATGTTCATTTCCTTCTGTATGCCCATTATCATGCTAGACTCTCAGGTCTCAGTGAACCAAAGCCAGACTGTCCTGTTAACTCAAATAGTCGTTCCTCCTACTTTGTGATCAAAACCAGACTAGTAGAAGATAAAGGCTGAGGACTGCCTCAAAACTGCCCGTGGTATGGTCAGCTAGGAGTGGAGTGAACACTGAGGTCACCCACAGGGCTGCTCTTCATCAGGGCTACGAGGAGTCTGGCTGCAGCTTCTTCCAAAGACCAGGCTTTCTGCTGTACTGACACACCTGTCATTTACCATCCTGACAGCCAGGCCAGAACGCTTGCAGGCAGATGGTTAACTATGGCAAGGGCCTTTAATTCCCAGCATATTTCCTCCAGTAACCTAACAAAGGCTAAATTCAGAAGACCTAAGCCTATTAATTAGGCCATCTTAGCTAAGTTTTCTTACACTATAGCCTAGAGAATTAGACCATCTGAGGGTGGGGTAGAAAGATGGATTTCAGCTGTGCTTGGGGGAAATTATTTTTCACTTTTGTCAATTTTACCTTGTTGTTTAGACTTTGGGAATGTTTTATAGGATAGTCTTATCCCACTATTTAAATAGCTAAAATAAAGACAAAAGAGATGGGACAGGAAACCACATCAATTTTTCTGACCTAGGATTTATTTTACCCATGGATTCCAAGCCACCTCTCTGGCATTCCTCAGGTAAAGCTCTCCATTTTACACACAAATGAACAAACTGATGCTGACAATAGAGGAGGAAAAAGAAAGCCGTAAAGCACTGAACAGGAATCCATCAGATACGGTGGACTAGTGAATGTAACAGCTAGCAAAAAAAAAAAGAAACAGGAAAGAGTTCTAAATACATGTTTTAAAAAATACTAAAAGCACAGTTTAGTGAAATCCAGTTATTTTAGAAATTGGCCCTATGAGGTCTCTCCCTTGTCTTACAAAGACAATTTTCTAAACGGTGTTTAGCAAGGGGGATTCTGAAGTTCTTAGATCTGCACATATTCATTTAATCTTCTTCTGTAAATAAAAGACAGTAACTTAATCTAAAAGCTGCCACACAAATCATATTAGCCTGAAAATAAGAGGCTCTCTCATTGAATATATCCCTTAGAAGCTCAAGAGGATACAACAGAGTTCTTTCTAAATCAAATCAACATAAATTTATTAAACTACCTTGTACACAGCATTCTTCAAGAAGCTGTGAGGGGATCCAATAATGATAACAATACGTCACATCTTTTGAGGATTTACCAAGTGCCTTCCAGGGTGCAAAGTGACTTACAAGCTTTCACCTTATGAGAGGTGGTATTGCAAAGTGGAAAGAAGATGATTCTGGAGGCAGAGGCTTGAGACCTAGTGCCGCCGTTCTAGCTCCCTATGCTCTGATTTTCTCATCTGTAAATTGGGGCTCCTCATTCAAAATCACAGGGGTTTTGTAAGGAAATTAGTTATTACATGACAGGTACTTTGAATAAGGCCTGGCACGTAGGAAGTAGGCAATAAATGTTGGTTATGCTATTACATTTAATCATCATAAAAATTTGTACACGTAGGATCTACTAGAATGACTATTTAACACATAAAGAAGTAGAAGTTAGAGAATTAGTGCAAGATTATGTCGCAGCTGGGGTCGGAGCCCATGTTTGCCTAAATTTAAAAGTCTGAGTTCTTAATCCCTACTCTCTCCTACTGCCATTCATGCAAAGAAGTATAAACCATAGTCCCTTCCCTTGGGAACCAAGTGACTAGAACAGAAAGGCTCAGAGCTAGGTTTTCACCGACCAAAATAAAATGTAGTTGAAAATATGTAGAGTATTTTAGTACGGAGAATACGTCTTTTAATAGATCAGCAAAACTTTTGGGGATATTTCACATGCTAATGGGTTATATTTTTAAAGACCTTTGACAAAACCACCACAAATTTAATTATTAAAACAATTTTGCAAGGTGGGCTGGAATTTTTTTACTTTTCCAATTTTATAGCTGAAATAATTCAATAAGTGCAAAAATAGGCACCCAGAATCATCTCCCTGTGGCAGATATGAATTCAAGTTTTATGGCTCTCAAAGCGTGGTCAGTATCACCTGGGGAGTCTGAGAAAAGTATAGATTCCTAGACCCGACCCCAAATCCATGGAATCAGTCTCTCTAGCAGTGAGACCTAGAATCTCCATTTAATATTTTCCACAGGTAATATAGATGCACACAGCCAGCTGAGAACTTTGAGAATCATTCCTCCATACTATCTTGCTTTCTTAACAAAGTTCCCGAGAGTGGTGAGTAGTTTGGTCTACAGTGAGTAATCTGAGTGTTCACTGCATAACAGTTTGCACTTAGAGCCAACAATATTAACAGGAACTAGAACTGAAATCCAGTACCAAGTAGGATTTTGATTAAACACCGCTTCACTCAAAGATAGATATGATGATCATGAAATGCCTTGGGAATGAAGAGGTCCTATTTGCATGGCCTCCAAAGTAAGGTCACAAGATGTCCGTACAGGGAATGGAAGAATATATTCAAACATTTATTGATAGTCATAAATTTTATCTAAACAGATAAGAATGGAGTTCAAATTTACTAATATTTAACATATAGATGGACAATAGTATTTGTATATAATTTATAAGTAAACACACATATACATATAGGTGCACACTCAATAAATTTGTATTGAAAGAGGTGGACAATTTAAAAAACCTGGAGTCAACAGAGGTGGGGATTAAGAGTGCTCCGGAACCAAACTGCCAGTTGCTATCACTTAGATATTCCTGCATGTATATAGTGGATATAATATTAGTACCTACCTTGTAGGGGTCTTATGAGAATTGAATGAGGTGACATTTGTACAGTGCTTAGCTTAGCCTGCATAAGTGCTTAAGGAATCTTAGTGTGGTAGATCTTTCTACCACAGCAATTGATGCACAGAGAATCAGAGCAACTAGTCCCATCTTTGTATTCATGCCCTTGGCAGTGTGACTCTACAGCTTCTCCCGTCAAGAGATGGAATCTAGGTTGACCTTGAATCTAGGTTGACCTTACATCTTGCTTTGGCCAGTAGAATAAGACAGAAGTGAATCTGTGCCAGTTCTAGTCCTAAGTCTCAAGAAGCCTTTCATGCTTCTGCTCACTTGGAACCCTGCTCAGCTCCCAGGCCAGCCTGGTGAAAAATAAGAAGCCACCTGGAACAGAAACAAACTGAGGCCACCCTAGACTAGCCAGCACTAACTTTCCTGGCAACCGACTACAAACGCATGAGTGAGCCCTGCTAAGATGAGAAGAACTGCCCAGCTTACGGTGAACCCAATAGAATTATGAGTTATATGAATAGTTGTTGCTTTAAGCCACTAAACTTTGGGGGTGGTTTGTTACACAGAAAGAGCTAACTGATATACTTAGCCATTATCATCAGGAAAAGTATAAAACAACAATCTACTCTCAAGGGAAAACCCAAAGGAATAAGGTTAAATAGCTGCCCTAAACTCTTGGGAAAGAAAAACAATATAGTTGAAGTAATCAGGTGAAAAGCTGATTCCATTAGAGGTCACCTGTAGCCTGCATGAAAGATTTATGTGTCAGGTACTGAATAGCATCAGTGTTCCCTTTAGGGAGGAGAAGAAATATCTGTGAGAAAATACAATGCAACAACAAGAAGATCCACATCTTGAAGCTTCACAGATACGAGGAATTCAGTGATCTGAAACAGCCTTGGGCTGACTTAAAAATTAACTTCTGTTATGAACCTCCTTATCTTTCCAGTCAATTTGACGATGAGACTTGGACTGTGATCCCAGGAGAAAATGGTAAAGGTAATAGAATAAACATTTACACATTTCTCAGCCCAGGAACCTGGAGCAATTTTTACCTAAGGTCACACACCTAACTGTCTTCATCTCTAATCCAAAAGTTTAGTGACTGATCTTTAAAAATCAGGAGACACTTTTAATCTCCTAGCATCTAAGACCTAACTAATTGTGCAGATACCCAAGAAACAGTGATTTTTGTTTCTCCTGTAGAACCTGAATTTCCAAGTGAGGATAAGAGAATATTTCTCAGAAATAGTTACAATAGACCTCCCAATTTTTTTTTGGAAAAAATATGAATTAATGAGCTCTGTGTCATCATCATTAGTTTTGAGAGTAAAAAGTCCAGTTGATTAAAATCTTACTCAGATTATGATAAAGATATATTTAGTTGATGCTAATTTCATGGTAAAGAAATTATTTTACGACCTAACTCAGTATTCCTTCCACGTATCCATGCTATCTCTTAAAAAAAATTCTTGATCAAGAAAATGTCATTTTGACATGGATTACTGGTTGCCTACACACTATCAGTTTTCATTTTCCCTACTAACAGAATCCCTCTATTGACTGGGGTGGCTATATGACCAACTAAAATCTATAATTTGCCATCAGCTCTTTCAAAGATGAAAAAGATATGCGTAACCAATTTAGATGGAAGGAGGAGCCATTGTGTGGGCTTCTAGGAAAGCTCGTTACAGACGGCTTACTCTCATAGATCTTTTTCTACTATTATCACGATGATGGTGATGATGATGATGGTGATTATCTGGCTTTCCCACTCGTCCACCTTCCTGCATGAGACTGAAACTGGGTCAGACTTCAGTAGCCATCGTAGTGAGCATGAGAACAAAGGTTACATTCTGGTATGGTAGAAAGAAGAGCTGGTAGGTTCCTGAATCTCTGATGGCATCTGTGGTGGTGTCGCATTAGTCCTGAACTACTTCTCAGTTTTTGCTAATGCATATGTCTCGTGTAAGCTAGTATCTGGGGTGGGGAATGGGGTTTCTGTAACTTGAAGCCCAATTCCATTTTTAAATGTGGTAGGCATATATTTTAATTTAGCTGAAGGATGTTCCTTGAAATTCTGGATGAGGACCTTCTCTTTGGCCATTAGAGAAGTATTAATTACTAGGAAATTCTGAGCTGACAAAACATTGGAAAGGGAACAAGAGTTGGTAAAACTCCTGACATTTCACTGGAGGGGCCAGGGCAGTATTGACCAGACTAAAGAAGGAAGGGCAGTGAGAAGAATCTAGAATGTGCCAGTCTGGCAGCCATTTGACCTTAGGATAGCTTATATTTCATCAGTTCTCACCAGGGAGGGATATTTCCATCAGCAATAAGGCTGGATTTACTCAAGGTAAATGCTACTAAAGGCCCCAGAGAAGAGAATGAGGATCATATTTCTCTGGAAGTCCACAGAGACACTCTGAATAAGCATAAATTTGCCATCAGAGACGACAGGGATTTTCAGGCAAAGAACGTATTAGCTGGTGCTTCAACAGCTCAGTAACGCTTTTTTTTTTTTAATTTGGTAAGTTTGCTTGAGAAGAAAAAATATGTAACTCAGTTTTTATTCAAGGGCATCCTCATTCCTCCACCCAAGCAGAAGACTCCTCTCAAGGAAATGTGAAAAGGCAGGTCCTAACACTATATCCCTTGACAGAATAATTCCTCAAAATAATCTTCAAATCTGATGTTAATAGAGTCTAAGCATTAATGGAAATTTTGACCTTAAGTAAAGAAGAAATAATAACTGTATTCTCTGAGCAGCTGTAATAGACCTGCTTCTAGAGAGTGCCTTTGCCTGGGTTAAAGGCATAGATTGTGCCCTTGTTTCTGTAGAAGTCTTCTTAACAGAGAGCAGGTCAAGCAGAAACACGGGGGAGGGAGACCTCTCTCTTTCCAAGAAATAAGAAATGAGTCAACTTAAATACTTCCTCTTCTATCAGAAAATTCCCAGTAGCTGGGGACATAAGTTCAGGAGTAGGGATGATGAGGTAGGTCAATATTAACAGGTGTCTTGGAGACAACCTCATTTGTTTTATCAGAAAATGAGAGCCATGGAGAAAGGTAATCTTTCCCAAAGGAATTTAGCTTTTAAACTTCAATCGTATTATAGAATCTCTTCTCCTCATTTTCTTCCTACAAAAAAGTAAATATGTCATTTTGTGGCTCATACTCCCATCTGCTCCAGGAAATGCTAATGGATTTAGGTGAGGTGAAAAAGGATTAAAAATCTGCATGAGAGAAAAAGAAATCTCTGTGAACTTTCACCTGGATGTCTAGAGGAAAATGATAAAATCCTGTCTGCATATATGTATTTGTGGAAACATAAAATCCTGACACACACAAGAGAGAATCTTTGTTTGGGTAAAACAGCCACTCACTTTACTTTCCATAGTTTTAAAAGGACTAATGACTCAGGATATCTGTAGGTCCCAGAAGGCAGCCCTTTTCTCCAAAGTGCACACATGAAGATGGCATTTACTGCCCCAATCCAAACATTGACTTTCTCTTCTCCCATTATTATTTTCAGAAGGAACTCTGAGGAACAATCTTATGGGAAGAAAAAACTTAGGGCCAAAAAACATTTTGATAATTCTGCCATGCAATAAAATTATACTTTCTTTCTGGCATTTTTTTTTTTTTTTTCTGATTTAAAAAAAAAGAGTTGACTAACTTTTAGCAAAAGGCTATTTTTTTTTCCTGTATTTCATAACTTGACAGTTTTTTAAATTGGAAAAAACTACCCAGTGTAGCTTATAGTAGTTCATAAATTTGATAAAATTGCCTAATTTCTTTTCAGTAAAAAAAATTCAATGTATGTGCCTACATGGATAAAGACCTTGCCTTGAAAATTCTAAACTCTCATAGAAATATGTCTGTAAAAAATTCTCGGGGCTTCCCTGGTGGTGCAGTGGTTGAGAATCTGCCTGCCAATGCAGGGGACATGGGTTTCAGCCCTGGTCTGGGAAGATCCCACATGCCGCGGAGCAACTAGGCCCGTGAGCCACAACTACTGAACCTGCGCATCTGGAGCCTGTGCTCCGCAACAAGAGAGGCCGTGATAGTGAGAGGCCCGCGTACCGCGATGAAGAGTGGCCCCCACTTGCCGCAACTAGAGAAAGCCCTCGCACAGAAACGAAGACCCAACACAGCCAAAAATAAATAAATAATTAATTAATTTTAAAAAAAATTCTCAAAGAGCAAAAAGAGCACCATGTAGCAAATTAAATCTTAGCATTAAAAAACAGTATTTAACTTAAACTGATAAGAGAGCAGAATGAATAGTGCTTTTGTCATATGTGATTTCTGTAACTAAAGTTGCATTTCCATGCATGCATCTAAAGTATTTCTAAATAAATGGAGATCAGATTTTGCCAGGGAATATTTCTACTTAGGAAAAAAGAAAGAAGTTCAGAACTATTTCTTTTGGAAATGAAAGTAGGAATTTTCCCATGGAATCTACAGGAGGGCCCTGGTGCTATCAGACCTGCAGTGGACATTCAGTCCCCACGTCCTAGGCCTAGGTTATCTGAATGTCAATTGAGCCCCCCCATCTGCAGATCCTCAAAGATGCCCTCCTCCTGCAAGGCTACTACAAGGGGAAATACATTTCCAGAAGTCAATGGAGCAAAACGTTCAGTTTCCTTCCCCTTTTTCAAGTCCAGGCCCAGTCACCAGGTCCAAAGCCCTTGTTTTACGGCCTCTTCCAGATAAACTCCTTCTAAATCTATTTGTTCCTTGATGGACACACTGGGGGTGTCTCCCCAGAATGGCAGCTGAATGTGAAGAAAATGTCACAATTTTTTTTCTGCTAGAGAAGGGTCTGTTTGGTGAGAACTTTTACTTCATACACTCACCCATTAAAAATCAAAAAACGGGCAGCTCAAGCGGTGGAGGCCGCGTGGGAGGAGTAAATAGGTCTCTCCGTGCTGATAAAACAGGTTCTGTTCATTCTTCAAGTTCACAGAAAAGAGACTTCAGAGAGGATAAAGCCATGGCTGGGATAATCCTGCAGCTCATCGAAATGGCTATTTTCGTTTTCCCCAGCGGAACCATTTTGCCCCGTCTAAAATGCTTGTGGGAGAAGTTAAAATGAGCCACGTGTGCCTTCCCCCACAAAGGGGCCCTATATTTAACATAGCACACGCATCCAACACCTCAGACGGCTTTGAAGAAAGCTGTGTTTATTATGTGGGCTTATGAAATAAAAAGTACAAACTTTCTTATACTGGAAAAATTTGCAGTGAAATTTACAGCCAAAATAAGGAAGCTGTTCGTAATGTAACTCTTGGCAAGAATTTTAATCAGTGGATCGACAGGGCTGGATGCAATACTTCAGTTCCTTTCAGACTTGTCTGAGCTTCCTTAATTTAAATACCACACACTGGGTCTGGGGAGAGCATTTAGGAGACGTTGTGCTTTCGGCAGGAGTGCCGACAAGCAACACAAGCTAATGAGAAGGGAACACCGTGATAACAGTTTCAACCTCAGGGAATGAATGATGGCGACAGAAAGATACACTGTTACTGTAGAGCAAAGCCACACAGATTTACGTTATGACAAGGCATTCCAGCCCCATTACTTTAAGCAGGTAAAGATGTTTCCAGGTTATCAGTCTGACTCAGTTTGGCTTTAAAGAGCACAGTTCTGGACCTTGTCAGAAGTTTTCATGCGGGATTGTTGTCTTCCCAATTGGAAAACAACAGAACTATCCAGTAGCCCTCAATTCCAGAGCAGCATGACAGCAGTTCAAACAAGT
The DNA here is from genome assembly GCF_028564815.1 of Eubalaena glacialis. Taxonomy (NCBI): domain Eukaryota; kingdom Metazoa; phylum Chordata; class Mammalia; order Artiodactyla; family Balaenidae; genus Eubalaena; species Eubalaena glacialis. The sequence goes on along the minus strand of NC_083728.1, from coordinate 47,514,168 downwards.
TGAAAGTCAGGTCACATAATGTGGACCCAAAACTGACCATCACAGAAAGAGTTATAATGTGATTAAAAGCTCCAGGGAACCTATTAAATCTGCTATCCCTGTCAGGATGAAACAAGAGCAACCCTGCCTCTGAAGCTACGATTTTTAAAGAGCCCTCTAGGAAAACATTTTATCCCTCTGCCATCTGCATGACACTTGAGTAATTAGTATCAGGTATATCACATGAAATCTCAGGAACTGAAATATTGAGAAAGAAGACTCAGAAGTCAAATGGTAAAGATGTAAATTATATAGTGTTTGGACTTGACTGTACCATTTGCGTGGAGTATTTTTCTTTTAAAAAATATTCTTTTAAAATTTTTTACATGTAATTAAATTTACAAATGTAACAAATTCTGGGAACACAAGATGTTGTTTAAAAATATTCTTCAATGACTCAGTCCTATGGAAGGTAAATGAGGAATGAGGAGGGCAATTCGCTCTGCTGCACAGGAGCCAAAGGCCAAGGGACACCGGAAGGCCCCAACTCTCCATAAACTGTCCTGCTAAGAATGTTTTCAGAAATTTATTCAGAAATATGATCTGTTTAGAGAAAATACTGATTATTTTTATGCTACAGTATTTATTTGCTAGGTAATAAAGAATTCATATACATCCTAGCATCTGGAGAAAGTTATCATTTGGGGGCTTAACCTGTTTTAAGTTCTGTGAAACCAGAAATTAATGTGAATACAGTTTAGGACATCATTGCTTCACCAATCATACCAGTGCATATTTGGTTTCTAACTCTCCATGGGGAAAGCAGAAAGCTGAGATCTTGGCAGAGCCATGAAACCACACCTTGTGGATTGTGTTCATGGTCTGCTTTAATTCTGGTCCCGTAGAAAAGGAATCTAGGTTTTTAATACAGGACATTTAAGAAGGCATATCTCCTTTTAGCAAATAGTTTAATGACAATCTTGATAGTTTCTGCTGACAATGAATATTGGAACTGATGATAAAAATCTTCCCAGAAGGCAGAAGAATATGGTGCTTCCAAATTCATACGGAGTGCATGATACCTCATAAGCCAGGGAGAATGTAAATGGAAGTGGTTTTGAATGGGAAGATAAAAGTTTCCAGGAGAATTTGATGACCAGGCTCGAAGGCTGTGGGAGAAAACAAAACTCAAAGGGTGGATTTATGTAAGTTAATTATGCTAGGAAAGATGGCTTGGGGGGAAAAACTCCAATAAACTAATTTAGGAGCGTGAAAATGATTCCATTATGATTGAAATTAGGTAAGAATGGCTTAACAATTAAAGAAAAAAACATGAGACTTAAGTAATATAAAATCAGCAGGCATAATATCTGTGGGAACGAGGCATTTCCAACTACGAAGAAAGAAAAAATACAACTAATTTGAAAAGAGTAAAGAAGAAAGAAGATAATCACTACTTGTATATGTCTATTTCTTTATTAAAGAAATGCCTAAAAATGTAATTCATTAGGTCAGAGCTTAGCATCCTTTTAAAAAATTGTTCCTAATTCTCTGTAAACCTTTCTACCTCCCCAGGTCCCTTCATCCAGACTGCAGTTAAAAAAAAAAAAAAAAAATTAAACTTGTCTTGAAATCTTGACTGGTAATCCCCCACCCCTAACTTTTCAAACTATTTAATTATTTAATTCTGGTCACTAAGAGTAGTGAGGTGCTGTTATATAAGTTACTCTTCTATTACTTCATTTATTCACTTTTTTAGTTGATGAAGACTTCACAGGCACCTACCATGTTCCAGGTACCACTAAGAGTTGTGGACAGAAATTTAAAGAAGCAGAGCCTTTAACAAAATGGCATCAGAATTACACATCATAATTAGGATAGCTAGCAAAGTTCTTTGCCCTCATATCAGAGGATTTGTCAGTGCTTCTCCACTCTACTGCACTCAGCAAAATCTGCCGTCTAGTTGAAATCCAAATGCTCTCTTTCTATAACTTCTCTCACCCAGCCCAGTACCCATTTGTTACCCCTCTGACTTTGGGCAGGTTTTCTGAAAAAGGCACAGGTTCCAGAGTTAGATAGGATGGACAAATTTCTCATCCATCACTACTATTTGCAATGCTAGGTGAGCTGCTTAGCCCTTTTGAGCCTGTTTCCTTATTTGTAAAATGGAAATAATAATTCTTATCTTTAAGGGCATTTTTGAAGATTTGTTTGGATCAAGAATGTAAGGCACTTAAACTATGGTAGACACTCATTAAATGGTGGGTGGGTGCTTTAATTACCATTAGCTTCATCATTTTCCCTAATATCAGGGCTGTTCTTGCACTGGTGTTGGTTTAGAGGAGAATCTAAAGGGTCAAGAGCCAGCCTCAGTCCCAAATCAGGATGATGCAAGTATTACAGCTCTACAGCAGTGAGGCAAATCTCACCCTCAAAACCAACGTGCTGATAACAGTCTACAAAAGTTCCAAAGTAAATCTTGCAAAGTTGTTATATGCCTAACCAAAAGGAAAGAAAGCAGTGGTTATTATACAAGCCAAGATGATTTTCTTATTCAAGGAGGGTGCCATTTTCCTCATGCAGCCTTCTGAAAAAGTTGTCATGTAAAATTATTTCACATTCTTTTCAGCCCACTCGAAGCACATAAGGGCTTACTGAAACATGGGTCTTGTAAATATGCCTGAATGTCAGGATTTTGGCTGTAACAGTGGAACTAGGAAGGACTCCAGTTGTATCTTTCTGTGCTCTTCCTGATTTATGAGCCAGAACCCTGGTATTTGACGCATGTGTGAGAAAATACATTGTTTTCTTTTTTATCTATTATGATTTTTGTGAAAGAAACAATTATCTAATTTTCACCTTAATAACAGAGAGAATTTAGAAAGTAAAAATGTATTGCCCAACAGGAAAAAAGAAAAAAAAAGAGCAATACTATATGCAATTAAGTACCTTCGTTAGATCTTGAAATTATAATCTATATTCTAGAACTAGAAACCCAGAAGAGTTATAGCAAATAAAAAGTCAATCCAGGGACTTTCCTGGTGGTCCAGTGGTTAAGACTTCACCTCCAGTGCAGGAGGTGTGGGTTCGATCCCTGGTCAGGGAGCTAAGATGCCTCTGCCAAGAAAATAAAATGTAAAACAGAAGCAATATTGTAAAAAATTCAATAAAGACTTAAAAAAAAAAGTCAATCCATTGGTGAAAACAGACATCCATCAGTCTTTCCTGTTAATGGTCATATAACACAAAGTGGTAGGAGAAGAAATGATTCTTCTTATGTTTTCTTTATTCAAAGCCAAAATTATCTACTCAAAATGTTATATGACCAAGAGTTTGTGCAAACTGTTTAATTATAAAATTGAATACTATGACACACAGATTCAAACTAAATACCATGAGAAAAAGAATCTGAGAAACATTGCAGCAGTTGATGTGTAACTGTATACTGCATGTGTTTTTAAATAATTTATTACGTTTACCTAACTTACTACAAAGTGCAGACCTGATGCCCTATCACTCCTAAATGTTCCAGTCTGTATTTCCCCAAAGCAAGGACACTCCCCTCATAACCACCTTACAACCCTCCATGTCAGGAAATTGATATTGGTACTACCCTACCACCCTATTTTGTCAATTGCTCCAACAATCTCCCTTGTTGCTTTCTGGGTCAGAATCCAATTCAGCATAAGTGTATTTAAAGCTTATGTGGAGTTGAATGATTTATGGAAAAGGATTTCATATTAGAATAACTGTTCTTCACAGTTACTTATTTTTTAATATTATTTTTAAACTTCTTTCCCACCAGATTTGACACCCCTCTCATACTGACACCACCAACCAGTAAAAGTAGACATTTCCATATCACTTGGAAACAAATTACTAAAACACAGAAAAAAAGGAAACTGTGTTTTTGAAGGGCCTGAGATTATAGATCTGCTCTCATTGCTTGAATTCATGCATTTGTTCATAAAATATGCGAATATTTTAAATTTCTACTGTATCCTGGTTTCTGAAGAAAAGTGTATTTTAAAAATATGTACTTAAAGTTGTCGGCCCAACCTCGACTGGACGATATTACATATACGTGCCTGTGTCAGATACAGTATTTATTTTGATAATTACTAACTTAAGCAAGTAAGTTAAATATCTTTAGGCAAATATTTACTGATGAATTTTAAGGCATTTTTGAAGGAGAATAGCCATTAACATGTATGTGAGAAGCATGGATACACTGAGGTTTTTCAAGCTATTAATTATAGTTTGACTATAAGCCAACATCTTGAAAACCTTTCGCAACAAGTTATTTATTTATCATGATAATGGAATATGGACTTTTCTCTAAAAAACATAGGCACAACTGTCTAGCAGGGGTCTCAGTACTTTCTCATCAGTAACAAAGTATGACATCTCAATGTGGCAAACTCACTTAAGCCTGGATGCAATTCTAGACGAGTGGAAGGGCAAGAGGCTAAGCCACGGCTGTATTTATCAATATGCTTTTAAACCAATGAGTGGATCAAGTAACATACAGAGTGAATGGGAATTAAATGTAATTAAAATCACTGTCTCCACAGACAGGGCAGGTTATAACCTTTATTCTCTCTAACCAAGCCCCTCCCCTCACATGCCTCTAAGAGTCATAAAAAAAAGAACCCAAGATTTTAGAAAGTTTTTTTAGGATGTTATATGTAGTTTCTTCTTAAAAATCTGACCTAAAAATACAAAGCAAAGGTGTCTAGGAGAAGGTTTTTAAAAGAGAAACACAAAAAGAAATGGCTGAAATTGTGTTGGCATTTTTTATGTGATGGCATATTTTATTCTGGTGTATGTAGTTTTGTTTGATTTCTTCTAAGGAGCTCTGTCTGAGTAAGGCAAATTTGTCAAAAATGAATACAGTCCCTAAAGGGAGAACAGAATTTCTCAATCTCTGAGCCTACTGTTGTCCAGCATTTGCCCACCAGACCCTTTTTCCCAATAGCATATAGGTCAACATAGAACTTTGGGGGTTGTAACCTGGGGTAGGTGGGAGGGAATGGGGGTTGAAAGAAAAAAAAAATAGGGAACATATTTAAAGTATAATAAAGTGCTTTGCTAATCCCTGGGGAGGCAGCATTCCTTGCACTAAGTTCTAGCACAATTGGAACGAACTGCATTCTAATAGGAACCAAGCAGTTTTTTGGTGATTGCTGAGTGAAAGCCACCTCAGAAGACATGGAAGAGAATGTCTGCCTCAGGAGGTGAGACAGAATCATCTATATCACCACATTCTCCATTCAGAAGGGGAAGGTGAATATAGATTAATGAATTACTAGTTCAAGCATTCTTCTAGAAAGTTCTTTTTTTCTGATCATATATGTATTATTTTTACCTTGTAGAAAATGTGGAGAATACAGAAAAGTGAAAGTACCAAATTACCCATACTCCCATAACCCAGAAAATACCTCTCAGTATGTGGTATATTGCCTGACTGTTCACTTATGGAATGGACTGTTTGATTTAAGGCATTGGTTCTCAAAGTGTAGTCCAAGGGACCAGCAGCAAGAGCATCACCTGGGAACTTGTTAGAAATGCAAATTTGGGGGCCTCACCCAGACCTATCAGAAATTCTGGAGATGGAATCCAGCAATCTGGAATTGAACAAACCCTTCAGGTGATTCTAGTCATGATAAAGTTTGAGAACCACTGTTTTAAGATATTCTTAACACACAGATTTGAAGAATCTAGGCCAAATATATCATCCTTTTTTTTAATGGAAACATAAATAACACTGGGTTTAGATTGTGCCTAACTCTTCGATTAAGACATAAACCAAACAGTAGAATACAGGCTCCGACCCCTAGTTTTTTGTTTTTTTTTTCCGACCCCTAGTTTTAAGAGTACAGTTCCTCTGATGAAAGAAGAAACAAAATTTAGGAAAAAAATTTTTTTTCTTTTATCCTTCCTTCATTCCTGGTTTATTCCAGAAAGTATTAAGATGATTTAAGTTTCTGAGATCAAGATATCTGTCAATAGACAATTTTGAGGGCTTCATATGCTATGGTTTAACCTGATTTCTCCAAAGTGAGTATAACTTGGAAGAAAAGAACAATTAATCAGAGCAAGAACGTTACCAGTTAGCAAAATTATAATTAGATAATTAGACATAACTGTCTAATTTTAATAGTCTTGCAACAGGAATTCCGAACTTTAATGATCTTTTTCCCCCTCATCATCCTAGAAGTGAAACTGTTTATTGAAGGAACAGTATACAAATAGATAATTCATTTTTAATAAGGTTAAACTGCAGTGCAGTTACTATAAATATGCTATTGAAATGATCAGACACTAACAGTCTTTTTAAAAATAATGTGTCCATACTCCCTTGGAAGGGGAAAGAAATAAACCCAGTATGCTAAACCACACAGACATTTTAGAAGGCATCTACTTACCAAAACAAGTGTGGCTTAGCAGTCAGAAGCAAGTTACTACAAGCCAAAGGCTTTACTTTTTGCCAAAGCATTGTTCTCCCGGGTGGTCTGAAAAAGACTGGTAATTCCCTAGAATTATCATGTACTTGAACTACATACTAGTGAAGGAAAATTAAAAATAACAACAAGAATAAGCCTCTCAAAGAGCCTTTTCATATCACTCGACATTGTTTTATGTCTTTCTGTTTAAGGTTTTCTTATCACAGCTAAGCCAGAAAGACATATGCTATTACCCTTGTGATAATGATTTAATTATTTTATATTCTTGCCCAGCCACACAGGTGGCACTTTTCATGGACAAAGAAAACCCTTAGTAAATAGACGACCAAACCCCCAGAGGCATGGAACCTGTTCTCACAGTGTGTAACAGTGCTGGCTGGTGTCTCTCCCCTGCAGCCCTGCAGTGCCTCACTCTGCCAAACCCAAACAGAAACTACTGGTTTATTTCCAGCTGTTGCTCACGTTTTTCATCTGATTTTATTTACTTGTCTAAAGTGGCTGTAACAAGCACCAAATAAACCACAATTGCCCAGAGCAGAATATAAAACTAAAGGGCTTCAATTAATGAATAAGTAATGACACACTTAGAAATGGATGCTAACGTGAATCAGTGAATGAGGCACTGGAACTTACTAGATTATATTTTTAAATGATTTTGAATCAACGTATTTAAAATTATGTAAATACTATGTTGTATATAAATTTTAAAATCCATAATGCTAATGCATTGGAAAATGTCAAATAAAGCACAGATGTAAGAAAATAACAATATGGCAAGAGCAGTATGCATTCCCCCTACTGTGAGAATATATGGATCTGTGTTGTGTGTGAGTGTGTTGTATTACATTGATGTTACAACAGGTATTATATGTAGTGGTTTATAATGTGGTAGACGTTGATGTACATCTTAACTCTCACCTATGATCTAAGAAACAAAGAAACCCAAGACAGCAGAGAGAAAATACTGCCTCCCCAAACAATATAGGCATAGCAATTTTTAAGATGAAAAGTCCAAAGTCATCTACCAAGAGTACTAGAATACAAACTGAGTACAAGATAACCCCCACCATAATGACATCTCTCACATCAGCCAGAACAGTCCCTGGGCTGAAGCCGAATCCACTGGCTGGCATTTCCCCAGCAACAACCCTGAGCCACATATTTTAATCGTAATGCTAGTAAAGGGCTGCTGAATGTATTATAATAAAACATGAATAGCTTTTTCTCCATAAGTTATGGTTCAGCCAACATGCAGTGCCTATTTCAGCAGGGATATGTAAATAAACCAGCCAACCTGTATCATAGAGAAAGGGAAATGTGTAAATGACCTAGGACACTTCTGTCGGTGCCAGATGGAAATGAACAGCTGTTATATATGGTATCGCAAGTTCTCTCTTAAGCTTGGATGGGGAAACAGCCCAGCTCCTGCTTTGAAAGCAGGTTCAATCTCCACCCTTTCAAAGCTAGAATGGAGGTAATGAGATCACAAATCAGCTATATGAATTTCTTGCCATCCCAACTCTCTGGACTCAGTTTCTTCCTCTGAAGTATAAATGGGGTAGAGGTAGGAGACCTCTCAAGTCCCTCCAATATTCCATGACCTCTGTGATCCTACTACATCAGATGTGATGAGGGGAGGCATGAGCTAGCTCCTGCAGAAATGCCACAAGACACCCAGTAGAAGAACTAGATTAAAGAGAAACAGACTGGCTATGGGAGAGGTGGGTTCTACTTCAAGTCCTGCCCCTTACTTAGCTCTGTGACTCTGGGTACATCTCACAAACCTTCTGGGCTTTGATTTCCTCGTTAATAGAAGAAGGCAGGTGATCCTAAAGCTCCTTCAACACTGTTTCCAGGGAATGAGAATCAGCCCCTGTGTATGAAACAACAGTGACAAATGGCTTCTCAGAAAATGAAAAGACATCATAGACCTTCAGGATTTAGGACAGCCTCTAAAATTTCATAGAAAGCCAATTAACTCATTATAGCGAAAATGCTAAACAGCAACAATTTTGAGTGAAAGCAGGTCGATAGAGTTTTATTGATTAATCACAGGAGCTTAATTTCTATTTGATTATGATGTTAATTTATCAACAATAATATGAGTTGCATTTACATACAACCCTGAAAGTTAACATATAGAAATGCTGCTTCATTAGGAAGAGGAAGAGGCAAAGAGAAGGATATTAAAATATGTGTGAAAAGATAAAAGCAGACTCAAGGCAAGAAGAAACTAAATCCCTACTCTCTTATCATTTAGTAATAATGTTACTGGAATCTGTAAAGAATGACATTTGAGAAGAGACAGGTAAATTTTAATACCCAGAGCCATCCAAGTACCTTCGTTAAGTTATTCATCACTAAAGACATGCGTGTAAATAGATAACCGTTAACAACTGAACAACTGCAGAAGCAAAACACAATCATCCACATATGCAAACACACACTCAAAACACACACATGCAGCATCCAATTATGACTTACATGTAAGTTTGTATTAGAGAGGGAATTAGTGCATTTCTTACACCTTTATTCAATTGACAATGAGCTACAATCTTAAAGAATAAAGAGATGAAAGAGAGAGGCATCCTTTCTTCTAATCTAATTTTTTAAGGATGTAATAAATAGTTAACCATTCCCTGTCAGTCTGAAAAGAAAGAAACACTGAAGTAATCTATGGCCACCAGTTCTGGATATTGCTGAGTGCAGCTATAGTCAGAGAAAATATTCAACACAGTCTTATAATTAAAAAAAATAAACCCACTGTGTATGAAAGAACTCCACCCATCCTAGTAATTGCTTTCTGTGAAATCTACCCTTGGTCCAAATTAATGAGTTACAGGTGTGAATCTAATGCTTTCCATTTTGCCAAAGATGTTACTGTTGATTTTTTCTGAGACAGTTGGCCTCCAGAAGTATCATAGTTAATTTATCATAACATACTATCAATGTTCAGCGTTCACTAAAAGGGGAAACGAAGCCCTTTCAGTAAAATAGAGAGCTCTTGCTAGATACCCATACAATTTTTCTTACCTACACATTTAAAATTCTGCCTTGATTATTCTTCAGAAGAACTGCCAGACCAAAATAAGTATGAGAAATTTTGATTTTAAAGGGCAGAAATATTAGTGCAGGCAATGTCATTGCCCAGATTTGCCTGTCGAACAAGCTTGTGCTGTTTAACTACAAAACAAGTTTTCAAAAACTGATTTTTTTTTTAAACAAGAGAAAAGGTGAAAAATCAGAGTAGCAGATATGGCAGCCATGAAGGTGGTGTTCAAAAATATAGCTCCTTGGGTTTTTTTTTTACATATCTAAATGTCTTCTGGAATTAATAACTAGCATCATTTATTATGTGCCAGACACACGGCTAAGAGCCTTTCACATATCTTATTTTGAGTTCTTTCAGAAGTAGACGCTGAGACAAGGATTTAAGTGCAAGTAATTTATTTGAAAGAAGATCCCAGGAAAACCAGTAAGTGAAGGAAAAATGAAACAAAAGGAAGAGGAAGGAGGTACTACCAAGCAATTAACTTCTATGGGCCACAGAGCTCAATCCTGCCAGGGAACTCTAGAAAAGTGTAGAACACACCTCAGAGATAGTCCAAATGAGAGGCTGTTTCTGGACGCATCACTTCTGGAGACTTCCAGTTTGCCTTGTGAATGAGCCAACCATGCTGCTGCAGCCAGAAAGCGGGCAAGGAGCAAGAAGTGTTCTCAGTGAGTCTGGGGTGTATAAACGAGGGCCCAGGGTATACGTGCAGGACCCTAGTAGTCTACAGCACATGATATCATTTCAACTTCACGGTGACCCCCACTTTACATATGTGTAAAGACTCCCACTTTACATATGTGGAAGCTGAGGCTCAGAGAAGTTAAGCAGCTTAACCAAGGGTACACAGAGCTGATAAATGATGGGGTAGAGACGAGAAATCCAGGACTGTTTGACTCTAAACCTTAGTCCTGACCATAATGCTATAGTGTAATAGGGACAAAGATGAAATAGGGGACTTCCCTGGTGGTGCAGTGGTTAGGAATCCACCTGCCAATGCAGGGGACACGGGTTCGAGCCCAGGTCCGGGAAGATCCCACATGCCGCGGAGCAACTAAGTCCATGTGCCACAACTACTGAGCTTGTGCTCTAGAGCCCACGAGCCACAACTACTGAGCCCGTGTGCTGCAACTACTGAAGCCTGCGAACCACAACTACCGAGGCCTGTGCGCCTACAGCCTGCACTCAGCAACAAGAGAAGCCACCACAATGAGAAGCCCGCGTGCCGCAAGGAAGACCCAACGCAGCCAAAAATAAAATAAATAAAATAAATTTATAAAAAAAAAAAAGAAAAGAAATAGGGTCCATCATAACATGTCAGGAAGCCCCAAGTATGAGAGAGACAGAGCATTGCTAAAGGCCTAATTCCTTCCCAGTGTCAAAATAAGTAGCTACTGGAACTGAGGGGAAGGATTGGAAGGCTGAATGCAACCATGAGGACCCTGCCAAGGACAAGCAAACAGACGAGAACTATCACCCTTAGTTCTACATTTAGATAATCGTGTACACATTTTTGCCATAAGGTCTCCAGCTTTGGAATTCCTTCAGTTTGGTGTTCTGAGTGAGCCCAGGTCCATATTATATGTCACATAAGACTCATCTGTTTGCAGAAATGTCAAATGTTCTTGAGTTACCTGTAGGAAAAACTGGTGGTAGGGGTCCTTGTGGTTGTATTTTTAACTTTCAAAGTTTTCTGTTATTGTTTTAAGTTACTGTTTTGTTGTCAAATTCAGTGGTCAAATAATATGACACAGTTGTACCCAATATTAAAAAGGGGAAGAAATTAGAAAAGAAAAAAATGGAATTTTAGCAGAATAAGGGATTGTGTTTGAATGACAGGAAATCAATAACGATGTCTGTGCTAGCTACAAATGTTACAGTTAGCTTATACTTTGAGAGAAGAAATATGATGTTGGTGTTATATGAGATAAAATATTATATTATGGCAAAGTTATTTTTCACTGAAATTTTTGAAGATGTAAAATTAATATTATTAAAGTTAATATTACTACCTACAGGTTAATCATACTTTAGGTTAGGAGAGAAACTTCGGAATAAAGATCCCTTACAGTCAACTGTCTAAACTTTTATGTAAAATAATGAAAATAAGCCAATGGCAGGAAAATAAAATGTGAGACAATCATGTTTCCAAAATATTGATGGGATAACCCACCCTGATTGCATATCTCTGTGTGCCTGACTTGGTATCTGTCTAGTGACCAGATAGTTTTTAGGGCTTTTCAAATTGCTGCTGTTTATCATATGACCAGGCCCCTATCAGAACCTCTATTGGGATTTTTCATAATAGGAATGTATTTATGAATTCATAAGTATCTGTGTATAAACAAGAAACAGAACCTGCTAAATAGCTGAGCCACAGCCTCAGCCTGAGTTCCCCAGAAAGTATAAACAGCATCAACACAGAAATCCAGGATGGGGATGGCACTTGGTGAGGTACTGTGGGTTGGACACGCATTAGGCTAGTTGGAGCTGTGAACTAGTCACCGCAGCTGTGGCTAGAATCAGAGACAAGCGAGGCCGGAGAATATGAAGAGGCACACATCCTGATACAGGAATTAGGCCCATGGCGATGTGGTCATCTTACCCCTGAGCTTCCTGACATATATTATGTATGCTACCTTCATTCCTTGAATTTGTTACGGTGTAGCCACATGGTTCAGGACTGAGGTTTGTAATCAAACAATTCAGGGTTTCCAGTCTCTGCCCTGCTCTGCTGTGTCCTCTCCCCGCCCCCCACACACACCCGTATCACCCTTATCACTTATTAATTCTGTATACCCTTGGATAAGTTATTTCAGCTTTGATCACCAAGGATGTGGAAAACATGGTCCAGTCAAAGCCAGGATAGGCAGCCCTGACTGTCCTCCTCTGGCCTTCTCCTCTCTTGTTCTGGTCCTTTTTTATGTGTATTAAAATTAGGGTCCAGTTATTGCTAGTTCTGTGGAGATTCCAATTTCCTCTTTCTAAGACCTTATAGACTAGTCCTCTTGGCATGGGGAACTCTTTTCCTAGGTCTTTTCTCTTAGGCATTTCATCACATCTTCCTACAGCAATACTGTCCTTCAGACCATACTTGGTCCCTGTCTTGGAGATTAATAGTGCACACTAGTATAGTAAGCGATACTGCAGGAAGGACATCTATTTAATGACATTTAATTCAGTAGTTCTCAAACTTACCTGATCACAGAACCCTAAGTTGGACATAACCCCTCTTGGCATCCTACAAGCCCATGTTCTGCTGAGTGGCCGCGGGAACTCTTACCTCTTTTGTTCTCTACTGCTTCTGTTCTGCTGCTCTTGTTCCCACACTTTATAATTTTCAGCTCTCAGTCTGGCAATAGTGCTTGTACCTTACCTACCTCTGCGGTTTTGTCTCTGAACGCTTTTCATAGACCAAATTACATGAACTCACTTTTCATTCCAGTGTTTCACTCATAACTGCTTCTGGCGACTATACTAAAGGTTGCACTATGGTGTGTGGTGTGAAGGTGTATTAATAACTAACTTTTTGCATATTGGAATGGACTTATATCTGTCCCTCAAAAAATCTCATCATTTGGCTGGAGAAGCAGTATAATAGGATAAGAGGAACTAATCTCCATTGGGATTATGTGACCACAGAACAGTTAGCTGTTTGTTGTCAGTCTACCCAGACAACTGAAAGACAAGAAAGAGTTAATTCCATTTGATTTTTCAATCCACAAGAAAAACAAATAATTACTAATTTTTAGCAATGGAACTCTAACCCTCTCATGGCTAAGAACCCCTAATAACTCTGCCATAAATTCTGTTCTCCATCATCATTTTTTTAAAAGCCCAAAGCTTAAAAAAGGGACAGGGGTGAGGAGAGAATTACTGACATTGTTTTTCCAGTCTAGAGTAAGGAAATAGATCAAAATAGTGGGATATCAACAATTTGACCTGAAGGAAACAGGAAGTCAGTAATGATAACCAACTGTTTCACAGCTAAAAGTCAGATCAGGACATGTTTACATGAAAAGATGTTTAGGCTTTTCTACACTTCAGACTTCTCAGTAAGTTGCAGACATTCTTTTCCAAGTAGGAAGACTAGCCCACCAAAATATAGTAGTAACCAGCATGAGGAGACACAGATTTTTGTATATCTCAGCTATTAAAGCACCCGGAACAAATCTACTGGATTAATAACGGGCTGTATTAAGTCTAGGCACTCTAAGGAGGTGACAAAATGTCTCCTTCTACTGCCTACCGCCTTCTGAACGTATGGATTTGACTTTTCTGAGAAGAAAGTTATTAGCTTAACTCCAGGCTTCAATGCACAGAAGCACTGCAAAAACAAGTGGTTATCAGTCTATGCATGCCCTACTTGGATTCAGAGGCAAGAACTGAGGATATCCATCCTGTAAGCCCAGCCCCACCCAGCCTGTGACTCAGTGAGAACCAAGCCTGGGTGTGTATTAGATGTGGAGTTCTAACAAAAAGAGGGTTACTGGCATTAGCTTCTGTACCCTGAGTCTGACATCCACTGTACCCAGGGCAAACCTTGGGGGGGTCTGTGTACTTAGAGAGCTACAGCTGGATGTTAGCCTCCAATATATGTGCCCAGTCTCCCATGACCAAGCTCCAACTCTAGTTCTTTGTTAGCAGCCCATGTCCTTGAATGAACTGCAGTCCTGCTAAGATCTTAAATGCCCTTCCCAGTCTATTTAGGGGCTAGATCTTTCGTACTCCTCGCACCATGGCTGTGGTCAAGGCTCAATCCCGAAGAACCTTGCTATAAGCAATGAAGATACTCTCCCCTCAAAATTTACATTGTTACTATCTAGATATCCCTGCCCATGAGAATAAACCTAGTAGATATCAGTTCTGATGGAGAGATGAGGAAATGGACAGTGCCTTCTTCGGGACCAGTTCCACTAGCCCTACCCTCAGTAATCTCTAAGATTATTTCCTCCTACCAGATGGCCCATGCTTCATGGCCATGTGGACTGAGCCCACGACAGGAAAATGATGGACTGGATATTGGAACACAAACTGCTATTCCTTTTCTTTTTATCCATGTCCTAAGATGTAAACATTTCTTTAACAAAAATGGGCAGGGAGGTGGGAGCCTTAGGATAGAGGGGCTTAAATGTGAAGTGGGGGAGTTTGGACATCTGGAATTCATAAACACCCAAAGGCTTCTGCTTCTGCTGTCTGCTCCCGAGACAACACATTAATTTCAGTGGTAGCATCATGGACCTACTGCAAATAGTACTGTGAGGAGAAACTGTGGACTTTCATCTTTTTCTTTCTCTATTTTCCAGATGAGAGGCAACCGCTTAAATCCCTAGGAATAGTAGATTAATTGGCATAGGTGATGCTTATCTTATTGAATAGAGACATTCTTGGTTGAATATATAATGGTACGAACTACAGAATACTATACAGCTATTAAAAAGATAAATTGGATAATTATCAGGACCCAAATGAATGTTCATCATATACTCTTAAGTAAATTAACTACATTGAAGAGTAATAATACATATTACCTGACTCCATTTTTATAAAAACAAAACAAATATCCTCTGTGTGGGTGAGATTTATATACATTTAAATGAGCAAAAAGAGAGAAGTAGAAAGATCCATATTAGACTGCTAGCTTCTGTTACCGAAACATTTTGATACTTCTTAGTTTAATTTCATTTTTACCTTGAGTGTGGTTTAATTTGTGGAATTTTTTTTTAATTTAATAGATTTTGGAAAAAATATATTGAAAGTAAACCAGATTTTACGTGTCATATGGGTACTTTGAGTTAGAAAATTCTATAAGAACCATTTTGTAAATTTTACAAATGACCTAATTTGATTAAAATATTGGTATTTATGTAGAGTAGGGAACTACTTTACTGTACAATCAGTCATTCTACATACAGAAATCATTCTGATTTTTAGGTTTCCTTTTTTCCAATGAAAATCTTACTGCAGAGACTTTGAGCTCTAACCCTGACTGGTACTATTATTCTACCCATGTTTAATGCCACATAAATATTGGCTAATACTACTCTAAGCAGTCACTACTCACTAGCATGTATTAATAAGCACTATGTATTGGGCACTACGGAGGCAAAGGTAAATAAACCTTGGGCACTGCCTCTAGAAATTCTTAGTCTAGTGAAAAACATTTTTATCCTACCAGGCTGGGATGCAATGGCAGTTCTTTGGGGAAAGAGGTGGACCTGGTTTTTCTGATTCAGTGAGGAAGATAAGATATTGCCCTCCTGAGAGAACAGTAACAGGGAGGTAGTCCTGAAAACAGCAAATCCCAGGACACAGGGGAAAAAATTTAACAGGGACGCTGGTGGCTGAATGATGATCATCATCCTCAGGGATGATGTCCCCTCAGATCTGGAGGAATGTGTCATCTGCCATGACAATTACTTCACTTTTGCAATGCCTTGAAATATTTTCACATATTTTATAAATGGTACTTGCTTAGTTACTATTTTTTTTTGTTTAGGAAATAACACACTGGCCCATGTATCATCACACCACCCTCAAGGTTACTGAGAAACTTGTACATGTGGGTCCATAAACATTATTACTAAAGTTCACTGAGATTTCTTACCTCCCCTCAAATAGGAAGGGAAAGCATCAGCTGCCAAAACAAAAATTCAAATAGTTAAACAAATTGGGTCACTTCATCTAAATCCTTAAATTCTCAGCTCCAGAAACCCTGGGGATGGTGTGGTATGTCCTTTTTACACAAATAGATTTTTCAGAGAACTGAGGAAAGGCCAAATTAATCCTCCTGAATTAGTAGCTGCTGATCTTCAAGTGTAGTAGTCTCTCAAATGTGTTTTAAAGGGAAAATGCTGATTGCTTTATTAAGATCACACATGGAGTATGCCAGCACGCTAAAAACTTGAATAAAAGGGGCTTCCCTGGTGGCGCAGTGGTTGAGAATCTGCCTACCAGTGCAGGGGACACGGTTTCGAGCCCTGATCTGGGAAGATCCCACATGCCGCGGAGCAACTAGGCCCGTGAGCCACAACTACTGAGCCTGCGCGTCTGGAGCCTGTGCTCCGCAACAGGAGAGGCCGCAATAGTGAGAGGCCCGCGCACCGCGATTAAGAGTGGCCCCCGCTTGCCGCAACTAGAGAAAGCCCTCGCACAGAAACTAAGACACAACACAGCCAAAAATAAGTAAAAAAAAAAAAAAAAAAAAACTCGAATAAAAGGATTATCAAGAAGGTTGGCAGCAAATACTCAGATGTGTGGAAATGCTTCCCACCTCTCAACTAATAACAAAAGCCCAGAAACCCACACATATTTACTTGTACGGAGGCAGGTGAAGAAACACATAAACACACATGTAATGGCTGTGTTTTAATAGACAGGATGATGACATGGTGAAGAAATGTAATTACACAGTACCTTCAAAGATTGCTTTTAATCAAGACAGGAAAGTAACTACGTTCTGGTACTAAAATGATAAATGAATTAATGACTTTAAATACGGTTACTCCTCATGAAATTATGTACCATTATGTTAGGAATAAAGGCTTGATGACAACATAAATGACTCAAAGGGTGAAAGTGAAGCATGCCAACTCGTTTTTACAACATAAAATCAAAAATCCACTCTCACATTAACAGAAAAAAGACTAATTTCTTTCCTATGGAAGAAAAAAAAAAAATCCCACCATTACAACTTTTATGATAAATCCACTGAGTTCTGTAACTGACATTTATATATAACTAATTATCTTCCAATAGCTGGGTAATATAATGGTACTATAATGGATAACATAATGGTACTATATTAATAGACTTGAATATTAATGAAAGATTTGGTTAAATGTGAAAGCTGTTTGTTTGGGGAAAACACTTGAGAAATAAAGTAGCTTCATCAACGTTAGATTTTCATCACAGGTTTTATGACATATCATGGAACATAAGTGCTTTTATGAGTTGTAAAAATTGCTTCAATTTTTGACACTCTGCGCTTCAAGGAATCCTGATTGGCAGCTGATTAGACTTTTGCTCTGGTCATTACCTTCTTTAGTGAAATTAGTAGGCTAGAAAATTGCATTGTAATTCATCAAGGGAAAATTAACATTGCAAGAGATCTTAAGGCTATGATCGTATATTTACTTTGTATACAATATAAATTTTTTCAAGCAATTTCTAATAAAAAATGTGCCAGAGAGTATATATTATCGATTCATCTGGAATTATGATAATTCATTTCTGCACATTTGGTCTCTGTAAATGGAGCAGTTTTATCTGCCTTGAATTCCCTGCGTGATGGCATTAAAATAAATTAGAGAGAATATGATCTCTCTGCTGTTACTGTCTCTCACATGTTGTACTTAAAATCATCTTGAACACCACATAGTTTTGAAAGGATCCTTCAAATGCAACCAATACTAACAACATTTTCGCCCTAATACAAAGTAAACAATTCGCTGTCAGAATTTTTCTCCTGAAAACCAATATGTTACATTATGGGCAATGCTCTAGAAATGTTACACGTGGAAACATCGTAGGTAAATAACGCTGCTAATTGGCTGTCAAAGGTATTATAGATGTATTTTAGTAAAATTAAAAAGTTTTTAAAAGATTACAAATTGAACACACCAATCAAATTAAATTAGAAGAAAGCAAGCCATCATATGACTTTAGGTATATTCTTTTTAGTCTTCAGAAAAAGTTTACAGTGTATGAAAATTTGTGAGTGGTAAAAAGAAGTATTAGAAAATGATAGGACTGATGAAGATATTCATTCATCCAGCTACAACGACAAGTTCAACAGACTCAGGTTAAATTCATGTCATTTACATTTTGTAGGTATGGCTAATACATTTAATACTCATTAAACTGAAAGAGAAAAGGCAGGACCTAGAGAATATACTTTATCTTTCAAAGAACTTTACAGTTCTATTTAACGTTACAGTGAAGGAATTTTCAAATTGATAAAATAGCACTGAAGGGAAAAACAATTTTGAAAAGTTGGGTTTTGTTTTAAAGTAAAGCTATTTATCATTGACAAGAAGTAATTCTAAAAAAATCATTATCCCTGCGAAAATAATATGTTTTGGTCTCTTTCTAAATATTGCTCAACGCATGAGTATAAAATCACCATCGGAATTCTTTAAGTCATCGTATTGGCCTTTATTCCTTTCCATGCCCTCTTCTATGGCTTTCTTCTACCTGCCCCCCACCCTGGTTTTGTTTGTTTCTTTTTGTTGTCATTTGCTTTTGGTCACCCACTCTATGCTCACACAAATACGAATGGTATCTGGTATTACTATTGTATTTGATATGTGAACACAAGAGTGATATAATTCTGCCTCTGTAGCCAAAAGTCAGGCAAAGAGATAAAAATAAGATTGTGTTATATATACAGACCATGAACAGCCTCAACGTTCTGTCATGCAAGCATTAATTTTAAATATAGTTCATTCATTGCGTATTTGACAGATAAACTTAGGTAAAATGGGACTCTGACTCAAAGACACTTTCTAGAGAGGTTTTGAAAACTGCAATAATAAGGACATATTAATCTACACTGGGGGAAGACAGCAGGACAAAAATTCTCATATAATAATCTGTAAATATAAAATGTCATTTGAATGCTAAATTATAAAAATAATTTTTGAAAACTCTACTATGAGGATAGATCCAAATTTTTATTTTAATGAGTTACTAAGAAAAGGCAACTAAACCACTACAAAGTAGTAAAAGAGCTTTGAAAGGAGCTTTTGAAGATCAGCACTCACATTTATTGATCACGGCTTTCTAGCTAACAGACTACTTAGATCTTTCCATTGCTACTAACAGTTGTTAAGCAGCTGTATCAGGCTCTTAGTCATGAAAAGAAAGCCCTTGCCTCATGGTGAAACATCACTTACTAGGCACATAGAATATAAAACTACAATCCAAATTCACTTCTGGTTCTTAGACTCACAGCAGCACAGTTTTAATGGCCGGCAAAAGTATACAGTTATTTAAAATAACCAGAATTTAATATTTCATTAAAGCTGTGATTTATTTAGCACTTACATGCTAGCTATTTGCTAAGTACTTTATATACAGTCAGCCATCCGTATCCAAGGATTCCGCCCCTGAAGCCTCAACCACACAGATCAAAAATATTTTAAAAAAATAAATACAATTCCAGAAAGTTCCAAAGAGCAAAACTTGAATTTGTCATATGCCAGCAACTACTAACATAGCATTTACATTGTATTAGGTATTTTAAGTAATCTAGAGATAATTTAAAGTATACGGGAGGATGTGTGTAGGTTATTTGCAAATATGACACCATTTTATATAAGGGACTTGAACATCTGCAGATTTTGCTATCTGAGGGGGTCCTGAAGCAATCACCCAGGATACAGAGGGACGACTGTACATTATTGCTTTTAATTCTCACAATAATCCCATCAGATAGGTATTATTATTCCCATGTCCCAGAGGAGGAACTGAAGCTTAGTGTGCTTGTTCATTTAATTCCACCCATCCACACATCTAGACAACCATCTGTCTGTTCATTCACTCACTCATATATTCATTCACCAAATATTTAAAGATCACCAAGTGTCACGCATTGTGGCAGAAGCTGAGGCTACAGCTGTGAACAAGGGACACAGAGTCACCAAAGGGGCCACATTCATCTGAACATCAGCCCCGCGTACGCCGATCGGCACCTAAACAACCTGAAGGGTATTACTGTCTAACAAGAGAAAACCAGTCTAACCTTCTACCTCGTCAACACCATAAATTAATGTTTCTTTTCCTTTTCCATTTCCTTTCAGGAAGAGAAACTTATGAAATGATACGTTATAAAGTAATATGAAATATTTCAATACCTCACTTTACTTACAAAATTTCAATTTGTGACTGCTCCCAAAGTTCATCAAGAAGGCCTAATTTCAAATGGACTAAACGTCATAAACTTTTTAAAGGGTTTCCACGAAATGCCAGTACTGCTTGCGCTCGTAACAAAAACACCAGGTGTGTGTTGTCACACTAGCCCGAAATCGTATGAGTTTTGAATTGTGTAAAGGCTCCAGGTTCACAAGGTGCCCGTATGATCACCCCGTAATAGTCACCCAGTCATTCAGCCTCCAAGTTCCCAGCATTGACTTAGCAATGCTTTTCGAAGACTGTCATTCAAT
The DNA here is from genome assembly GCF_028564815.1 of Eubalaena glacialis. Lineage (NCBI taxonomy): Eukaryota > Metazoa > Chordata > Mammalia > Artiodactyla > Balaenidae > Eubalaena > Eubalaena glacialis. The sequence continues at coordinate 47,493,505 of NC_083728.1, read as the reverse complement.
TTATCCATTTGCCTTTTTATTTAACCCAGGGAGGGCTCCAGATTTCCATACAGGAGAACAGGTGGAAGGGGACACACAGCGGGCAGCTATGGTACTTTAAAGCAGAGCTAGGGGATGTGTTATGTTGCATTTCCATAGAAAACATGCAAGTTTTATTTAGATTTTGTGTCATGCAACAGTAAAAATATTTATGCTTTCTAAGGATAACTTAATTCATATTTAACCTAAGATTTCACGCTTTCTTCCTAATATTATGATTCCTTTGGGGTGCATTTGGAAGGCTGATGGAGCCTATGGGGGTACTGCAGCCCCCATTTCTGGATACTCTTTGACCTTGCCACCAGCCTCGCCCACTAGATTCTAAGCTCTTCAAGGGTAAGAACGTGAGACATATATCTCTGTATCCTCAGGGACTTAAGGGCCATGAACTTGGATGAAAAAAAAAAAATCCTTATTTTTATGAACCTGACTGAAACTTACCATTTCTTTTACTTGCGAATGCTGGGAACAAATCAAACTGGTTTCAGGAAAACCTGTGACTTTGTCAACAGGAGAAATCACAGATATTTTCCTATTGCATTCCAGTTGATACAGAGATACCAAAATATCATTTATACCCATCACTACTCAGGAATTATAGTAATTTTTAGACCTGCTGTTAGCAGTCCTTGATATTTAATGTGTTAATGTAAAAGCACATAAATCAATATTTTACAAACTTATTTTAAATTTTTGGTAAATATATTTCTATATAATTGGTTTCCTAAGTAATTCTTTGCATTTTATTTTATGGATTTGAAATATTCTGGAGAGGAATCCACAGGTACCAAAGAAGACAACAACATACACACAAAACAAATATTAAGAAACCCCTACCAGAGTCTGGCAGTGGAGGGAATGGAAAGGGAGGGGTGCTGAGAAGAAGTATTTACAATCCTACTGGTGGTCCACTTACTTGGGAGTGACAAAGACACTTTGAGGTTATAGAAAATGGTGCTCCCCACTAGAATGACTTAAGCTATACTGTGCAATACTTTGTGTGTTGATGTATCATTCCTAATACTGAAGCAATCCTGAAACTTAAGAACTTGAATGGAGGAGGAATTTGAGTGATAGCTCAGTAAATCCTACTTTTAATGGTGTACAGCTGTAGTTGGCTAAAGGGCTATGAACTGCAAGAGAATTAGACAAGACTTTAGACTTTTTATTGAATCATAGCTATTCTGTAATCAGCTTCGGAAGGAGAAAAAATGGTGGAGAAATCCCCGCTGAGCTATGTAAGTGCATCCTGATTGCAGCTGAGAGAAAACACAGTCCTGCCTGGCCATAGGTCATTGAAAGACTACTGATTAAAGGAATTTCCCTAGCCACAGGAATTAACTCCACTAGAACCTTCTAAGATAATTGGATAAATAATAATAAACATTTTAGAGCAAGGAAGAATTGATTGAAATACATAAAATTGGGCATGGATTGAGTGAATTGAGTTCAAGGAGAAGTTACCTGGATCTTAATGATGTGCTAATTCCTTTAAGAGATGAACTCGATCTATTAAAAACAATTTTAAGTTTTCTCAAAAGAGAAGAAAAAGGCGGGATGAGGTTACTTTAGACTCTGCTAAAATGCAAACACCTTACACTTATTAATTCCTCCACATGAGTCAGGAAATCCAGGAGACTTATTTGGAAACAAGTGAGCAAATATGCTGCTACCAAGTTTAAAACTATGCTACCACTGGTGGATAAGATGTCCAGCCAGTGGCCCTGGACCAAAATATGAGGCTGGATATACATTAAGTATGTATGTGTTTCTTTATCACACATACATAATGCCTGCTCTGTGCTGCTGACCTAAGCACTTTACATAGATTCACTCATTAAATTCTCATAACAACCCAATGATGTGAACTCTTTTCTATTATCCCCATTATACAGATGAGGAAAATGGGAGAATGAGAGGGTAAAGAACTTGCCCGGAGTCACACAAATCCTGGCAGAATCAGGTTTGGGGCCAGGCTTCTAAGACCCTTCTGTAGAAATAATCCTGTAGATGTGTAACCCCAGAGTGGCCTAAATGGGATGCCCAACAAGGACCCTAGGAAGTTGTCGCTTTGAAATAGGGAAGAAAGCATCAGAAAAAGATTTCAGGTGTGTTTAAAAGACTTTCATTTCATTCTCTGAGACCAGTTGTGAAACATCTAATTTAGTTCCCAATTTCTTTTCCTCCTTTCCTCTTAACGATTGCAAGGACCGAGAAGAACACAGAGAATGTTGGAAAGGTTTGCATGACAGGGATAATGTCCCCTTTTCTGCTTCTTTGTTATGTTATATCTGTATGTATGAAATGCAATGGGATTTTTAAAAATCACATGATATCCTAAAATTGGTCACTGCAAAGTAATCTAGACATTGACTCTTGAAAGACAGAATTAAATTTAAAATATAACAATAATAATAATTTAAACTACTAATAAAAAGGATCCCATCATAGAATTCTACTGGTGGATACCATTAATATAGAGGTACCACTGAGAGAGAGGACACCCTCTATATCAAACTAAACACAGGAAAGAATTGAGTTTCCTTTTCTTCCCAGCTTTAGGTTATGGAGAAAATAAAGTTTAGAAAGAAAAAAAAAAATCGTAATTCAGACTTCAAAAACAAAATTATAGAAAATCACAACTGAAAAGAAGTTGTTCCCTGACTTCCAAAATCCTGTCAGGAGCTTGACAGGAAACGTTTTTGTAAGTCAACCATCTAAAATGTTGCTTATTCATGATGCTGCCAAGGTAGAAAATACTGAGAGGAAAATGAGATTGCAATCTCTCCTTGTCCAGCTGTCAAAGACGACAGCAAATTTCTCTTCCACCGAAGAGACAAAACTGGAAAAAAAAAAAAATCACACTGTCAGAAAACTGCATATCACCTCCTTGGGTTTGAGGAACATCTAAAAATGGATGTAATGTGACAGCAGCCACCCGGACACCAGTTCAAAAATGACAAAGATTATTACTGTAGTACAGTATGAACAATAGGGAATTGGCAAATCATAATGAAGAAAAAGTCTACACATGTAAAACTACACGGAACACATGATTATGCCTTCAGGGTGTTGGGGAACAGGGATACCAATCAAGGTGACGACTTACAAGCCTCAGATGTAATTTTTTCCTCTAGTCTTCACTTGAGTATTTCACTCAGTCTTCTTTTCAACATAACTAGCAATTAGGCAGTTTAATGACAACAAATCAAAGACCCTGGTAAGATTGCTAACATCTAGGTAATCGACTAAAAAGTGACTACAATATCCACGGCAGAGTGGAATATTTTTGCTTCTTAAAGCTGGAGAAATCAAGGTATACCAGCAGAGTTGACTCTTAGAAATATGTAAGTCAAGGCAAGCTGATCCTCTAAACACATATAGACAGGCAGCTCTGAGAGTGTTCCATAGAAACATTTCAAAACTTTCTTCTCCTCCCACCCTGGTCTCTCATGTCATTTCTCCTCTTGATGGTTTTCTCCAGGTTTTCATTTTACAAAAAGTGCATTATATTAACAAACCACATCTTGTTTATAGAGTATGGAAAGCCATCTCAGTTCAGTGATTCTATTCTTTCTTATCTACTATCATTATTCTACATCTTGGTTATTGGGATTCTCATCCTTAAAACAGTTTTCATATGTGTTTTCATCACTATTCTGTGACTTTACATAAGCAGATTCCATCAGCATCAATGTTTTCTTCCTCTGGGTTTCCTTAACCTTGCCTGTAATTGATCTGCTTTTGACTTTCTTCCCCAAATAGAAAGGGAACCATATCTTATTGATTTTTGAATCTCTGACATAGAACACAGTCCTATATTACACTTAGCACAAGCTCAGAAAATGCTTGTAGATATAAAGTACAATAGACTGAAGATGTTCTAGAACGTTTTGTTGCTATCCCCTTTTCTCTTGCAAAAATATACAACATAAAGAAACATCTGAGCACAGGTGCAGACCACATGAATAGTAAGAAGGCTGGGCATCTAGTCAACCTGGTGATGGATTAAAACAAAATCTCTATGCATAATTTTCTCTCTTCTACAGGGCTCCCATTTGGCTTTCCAGGATCATTCTTGCCTTGCTTGTCTCAACATTGCAGATGTTTCCTCTGGAGCCCCAGAAAGGGATGCAGTGGTGTAAGTGTATGTAAATGCTACAGTGGCCCCCAGTGAAAGAAAGGAGAGAGAGGGAAAGAGAACAAATGAATCTTCCAACCCTTTGTTAATTCCAGATTAATGAAATCCCATAGGAGAAAAGTACTCTTTTATATCCATTGTCTCTCTCTACTTCATCTTTACTGCCCCATCACTTCCAAACTATCTACTAGAGATACTGCTTAGCTTTAGACAATATGACTCTGTGTATATTCTGGCTTTATTAATTTAGAGGTGGTGGTTGGAGGGCGTAAAGTTGAGAAGCTTTCAGGCTGCCCTTGGGGGTGGGGAGTGGGGGAATGCCAGGAGTGAATTGGGGAGAACTATGCATAGTTTCAGGTCATAGTAATTATATCCTCTAAAAACAGTAATGGGGATGAATAGGTATCTGTTTAGAGATTCATTTCATCTCAGTTTTACAGACGAAATGACAGAGATAAAAAGCACCTATCCCCATATCAACATTATTCTCAAATATTTCTGGCTTAAGAGGAACTTCTGAAGCAAATTCTATCATGAAAAATAAAACAGAGTTAAACTCCTTTTCCATTCACTATCACATTAAAATGACATTTTAATAGAATTCTTGTTCTTGTAGATGACTAGCTCTTTGTATTGTAATAAGCAATAGAATTACATCAAATAAACATGAAGATAAATAAACCTTGAAAACAAATTGTACAGTATTTAAAAATTAGTAGCTGCAGTAAAGCAAAACGTAAATCAAATTCTGTTTTTTCACTGAACGTTAGACTAATATAGTTTATAAAAATGTTCTTAAAATTGTGTATTCTGTCAAATGTGTCCCATATCATTGTGGAAAACTCGGCATTAATTACCATTTGTCATCACATCCTTACATTTTTCATTCTAATATTATATGAGAATTAATTTTATGGCTTTATGGCTCTTGGCTTTGCTTTTATCTTCTCGATTTTTCAAAGGATGTTTGCAACGAATGGTTAACAATCATCATATGCCTAATAGCTGTCATTTCAAGACTTCAACCTAAATCAAGACTACAATATATGAAGGAAGTTACATACATGAATATACTATTGATCAAAATAAAGCATTTATCAAAAGATTGAAATAAGGCCTCACGTCTATCTGTTTTAATGATAAACCCATCATTCAAAAAGTAATTTTTATAATCTATTAATAAAAACTGTCAGCACAATTAATAATTTTATGTTAGCATTTTTTACCTTTGTATTGCAAAGCAGGCTCTCTGATTACTGGACACTATTCTAATGGAACATTCTTTCTGAGCACAGAGAATTTAGCATCAATGAGCTTTATCTACTATGAGCGTGATCAGTACAACAGTGGTAATGCCACTACAATGCCAGCAAGCCTGCACTGCTGCCCGATCCTGAAAAACACAGAAGTAACTCCACGGTGATTGTACAACTGAGATATCTGCAATTTTTAACACTCTCTTTAGGATTTTTCTGTAGTTGTTTTTTCAGACAAGTATACCAACATAGCTCCTGAAAGATGTATCTTCATATCCTTATCGCTGAACTTCACAGTTAGGGGACTGTCGACTAGAATGTTAACTCCAGAATTCTGCCTGGGAGACAAGCCTAGAGGAAAAGTTTTCCCTGCAGACCACAAGGACTTGGTAAAGCAGGTTGAGCATACAGGGTGACATGGGTTGAAACTTTTTATTCTCTTCCTTTCAGGATTAATGCCTCAAGGCCATAGCTTCCTATCCAGAGCTGTTAGTCTCAGGCGAACACATATTTTCAGACTAAAGAGAGAATAGGTTTAGGGCGTTTACTTCTACATGTTATGTCTATTTTGGATACCTTGAAAACAAAAAGCCTTCAACGTGGAAAACCAGAGGCCTCTCCTACAGACTCTGCTGTCACCCCATGCCCCACAATATTTGTAGCCTTATAGGCATATTATGTAAAACCCTCTCACGGAGTCCTGCTTTGCACAAATTCTCTGAACAATTCTGCTGATGAAACCATAGATGAAAGTAAGTTTGCACCCCTAGTTGGGAGGGGGCATAACAATAATAGGAGAGCCAAAATTGTGGCCAAATGTTAGGCATGGAAAACAATCGCAAGGCATGCTCTAAACCAACAGAATATGAGAAGACGTGATGTTTGCCACAATTGAGCAGAAGCTTAAAATTCCACGTTTCTTCTCAGTTTCTCTCTCTCCATCCCTCTCTCTCTTTCCTGTACTCTGTAATATCCCTGATTGGGGCTGCACCTTGAGTCTGGGTCCCAGAATGAGGAGACACATAGAACAGGACCCCAGTAGCTTTATCTGTATCCAAGCAAAGCCAAGCCTGTCACATAGTAGATACTTGGAACAGGAATTTAAATTTTTATATATTTTTACATGCATAGGAAAAAAAGTCTCCAAAACTTACACTAAAATGCTCAATGTGCTGATTAAATCAATGTATACATCAATAACTTTCACTTTTCACTTTGTTCATTTTGTACTGTTTGAATTTTTTAACGCAAATGTACTACTTTTATCATTTTTTCTTCACTTTTAAAAAATTTTCCCACATTGGTCTCCATTTAACATAGATATCTAAGAGTACATTATAATGAATTTATTTTTAAGAAAAAGAACATCTATGATAAAAAAGTATTGATTTAAATTTTTTTAAAAAGTCACAAATTTCATGAACAATATGTGATCAGAGCAACACACGGAATAAAAGAGAAATATACAAGTCAGCATGGAAATGGCACATTTCATCTCAAACTGTGGCCTTTAAAAAATTCACTTAAGAAATAGTCATTAAATGCCTACTCTGTGCAAAATACTATAAAGAAATATAACAATGGCAAGACATAATTGCTATCCATTAAGCATCCATCCTCCGAAAGGATGACTTCTTCATTGTTAAGTGCAACTCAAGCTAGAATATTACAGACATTACTTAGGAGTGTGAGAGGGCAAAGCCTCACCTCAGGCCACATTTCAGAGGAGTCTTGAAAGGTGAATATACTTGAAAGGCAAAGTGGAGAAAAGCATGTCTGGAAAGGGAAAGAGGATGCAAAGACTTGGAGATGGGAAAATACATGGCGTTTTCAGAGGGCTTTGAACAGAGCAGTTTATCTACAACCCAAGGATGAGGTGAGGAAGACATCAGAAATAAAGCTGAAGAACTAGATCAGGGACAAGCTGAGGCAGGCTGAGTCAACGCTTAAGCTCAGATGAAATAAGGAGGCAAACCATACATCTGTGCAGGAAAATTAGATGACCAAGGTTCCTAGTGTTTTAACCTGGTGGGTGTAAGACAGAATGGAATAGGGGAAAACTGGATTCGGTGTGGCCAGTTTGGAGGCTATTATGAAGCCTCAGTTTTTAAATTTAAAAGTCTAGGATTGAAAGTGTCTCACTGGGCTTATATGCCTGTGAGAGAATAAATGTCTATTGTTTTAAAACACTAAGTTTGTGGTAATTTGTTACAAAAGCCATGGGAAACTAATACAATTACAAATTTGTAATTTCTATCATGCAAATGAGAAATCTCAGTATGCACTCAAATGGCGATAATCAAAATAATGATCAATAAGTCAATGAAACAATTAATGATTAATAAAGTAATGAAATAATGATTAATAAAAAGTCAAAGAGGGCTTCCCTGGTGGCGCAGTGGTTGAGAATCTGCTTGCCAATGCAGGGGACACGAGTTCGAGCCCTGGTCTGGGAAGATCCCACATGCCGCGGAGCAACTAGGCCCGTGAGCCACAACTACTGAGCCTGTGCGTCTGGAGCCTGTGCCCCGCAACAAGAGAGGCCGCGATAGTGAGAGGCCAGCGCATCGCGATGAAGAGTGGCCCCGCTTGCCGCAACTAGAGAAAGCCCTCGCACAGAAACGAAGAACCAACACAGCCAAAAATAAATAATAAATAAATAATAAATAAAAAAAATTTTTTTTAAAGTCAAAGAATTTTGAGATTGATTTTCTCAAAATGTTTTTCTTGTTTTATTTACATTAAAATATTCTCTTAAGAGACGATTCTTGTCAGAGTTCTTTGGAGTTAGAGAAACTCTGCTCCAAAAAAAAAAATCTCTTAATTATTTGATTGTGTATACTACACTTTTAAAGAAACTTCTCTGCATCAGACAGTAAAAACTTTTATCTACCTACTGCCTTCTTGCTTTCCAGACTAAATAAGGAATATCACAAATCAACAATAGCAATATGGTTTTAAGATACTATCAACTGTAATATAAAAACAACATATACAAAAGCCACAGACATAGGAAAGGGACTCAGTGGGATAAACAGACACTTACCCTTACATACTCAAGAAAATAGGATAGGGATACTTCCTAAAAATCTTTTTCCCTACATAAATTATACATGTAGTTGACAATTTCTTATAATTCCCCATATCTGCCATATTTCACAAATTTATTTTTACCTACCCCACCATATAATCAAAGAGGTCTATGAATAAAGCAAGTTTTCATATTATAAGTTTCTTAATATTTTCTTAAACACTCCTAACTTTTAATCCTGACTCTAGACATGTAGTGTTTAAATTAACTCCTAAATGTGTTCAGAGAAAATTAAGGACTAATTTTTGCCAGAATTCTCCTTTTTTCAGTCAGATTTTGAATGGCCACTCTTAATGGAAACAAGTAACATCATTCGTGATCCAATGTGGCCCCTTTACCTTGCCCACTGAGCTTCACTTAGACTAACGATACAATCAATATTCCCGATATCTGAATCACTTCATCTTAAATGAAAAGCAGTCGAAAAGACCTTTGAATCTTAGGGAAAAGACAGCTTGGAAATTTAAATGCCATTCCAATAAATTACAAATTACATACTACATTTAAGAATTTTTAGAAAATAACCAAAATTTTTGCCTATTCAGGTGGTCCTTATCTAAGATTCCAGTTGGCATGCTCATTCCAGTAGCATATGTGTTCAAGTTACAGCGATACAGGGATGACTGTCAATGGCATGCGAGTTCATGAAGAATCCAACATATTCTTTAAAACTACCAATAACAATTTTAAAAAGAAGACAAGTAGAAATGTACTGATAATCCCAAACTGGCTTAGAAAGAGATGGACAAAACACAGCTGTTGGAACACCTAAAAGTCCAAAGAACCACAAAAGTGATTCCATACGTGAATTGCATTCTTGTTAAGTGGGGAAATGTAAAAAAAAAAATCTATAGGTGAGGGAAAGTATTTTAAATCATTGGAGTCAACTAAAGATCTGTGAATTATCTCCTTGAAAGGATGTCCCAAACATACTTCAATAGAGATTAGACAGTGTGCAACTCTTTCCAATGTAAATAATACTTCATTAGATTTAAATTTTGTTAGTCTTCTTGAAATGCTTATAAATACCTAAATGAGTTTATTTCCTTGACAATGGGCATATTTCTACACAAACCTTAGGCATGCAGGTTGGTAAGAACTAATTAAAATCCTATTGTGTAATAGTTCAATAATCTAGAGGGAAAGACATTATAATTAGAGGTAATCTGCATATGATTTATGTTGTTTAGAAGGCCTAAAGAGTTCCATGAATTTTTAGAAAACAAGTGTTAATTTTAATTTACTTCAATTTGGTCTTTGAGTCTCCGCAGTCTACTTCTTAAAGCCTCAAACAAGTTCAGCTAGTCAAAATTATCTTCCTCTACTGTGCAACAAGTTTAAGCAAGAAACAAAACCAAAGCAAACAAATACGAAACTGAAAAAAAACCCACAATTTTCAGTACTTCTCCTACAGTCTAAGTTTTAGAAATTGGTGTAGATGCTCTTGGGCTCTTTTAATCTCAGCCACCTGTGAAGAATTTCTCCTTTTTTTCCCTCCATTCTTGCCCAAATCCCCCAATTGCATTCTGCAGCACACCGAATATCTTGTATTGTTTTAAAAGCTCACACTGTTGAAAGACAGGATAACATGATGGTTAAGAGGATGGGCTCTAGAGCCCAAATGCCTAGACTTCAATCCTGGTCCAGCCACTTTCCAGCCACAAGACCTGGAACAAGTTACTTAACCTTCCCGGACTCCATTTTCTCATCTAACAAGGGGGGATAATAACAGTGCCAACTAATGGGATTGTTGTGAGTCTTAAAAGGGTTAATAAAAAATATAGAGAGCTTGGCACACAATAAAAGCTGATAAGAAGCTGCTGCCCTGATTGCTTTGTATGTGTCTCTTTGAGACAGAAAAAATGACGACAAACCTTAGTGTTTTAGAGTTGAACATTATAAACATTAAGATCAACCAGGAAATAAAAAGATGGACTAGGGTTCTTTAGGATAGGAAGAAAAAGGGGTTGGCTAGAAGAAAAACACCCAGACTCCAAACTAATTTACAGCACATCTTTGTAGCATGACCCCTCCCAGCGCCTGTGCATTCATTACGACTTCTGAAGACTTGGAGAGAGGGAGTCGGGGGAAAAGCTGAAATCACTCATTCCAGATTTAGAAAAGCCACCTTTTCTACAGCTTCATAATCATTACATGCAGCTGAAATACTCTACACATAAATTATATACTCATTTCAGGTAAAAAGAGTTTTAAAAATCACTTATTTCCCCAAATAACTAATAAACAAAGATTGCAATGCATGAAAATTGTCTCATTATTAAAGATAATTGTGTGTCATCTGCTTTCAAGGTTCAAACAGAGTTCTGTTTTTAAATAATGAAGTACAACAATTAATTCTCACAAATCAAAAGACTGTGTGTTGTTTTGGATTATATTTGAGGGACTTTTCAACTTTTGTTTAAATTCTGGTTCATTTAATGGAGAGAGAGAAACACTCTTTAAGGGGTGCAAATAATTAAATGCATTTCTTACTCAAATGATCTGGCATGCAGAACCAATGACATCCTAAACACAAGTCCTCTCGTGTTGTTTTGTCCCCTATGGTAGAACAATAATATAAAATTATAAAAACTCTTTTTGTGACTTGGACTTAAACATTCGAGTTGATAAGAGTTTTATTCGTCAGCGTACTAAGCAAATCTTTCCTGTATTCACAGTTCCTGGTGATTTTAAAATGTAACACTGTACAGGTCTGCACACACAATTAAAAACAAACAACAACAACAAAAATGTGTAATAGTAGCAAAGCCAATGGCCAAAGCTGCCCACTCAAACATCAGACATCCTTTTGACCTACTTACTGGACAACTTCTCAGAAAGTGCCTATCAACTTCTTTCTCATCACACTACAGAACTGAAGACATGAACTTAAGAAAGTTTCAAGGAAATTATTGGAGTTTTTAATACCTTTATTACCCCACTAAAATATATTTAGGAGCTTGTTAACTCAAGAACAAATTAAATGTAAGATAATTTAAAATGTTAAATAAAATAATAATATAATTTAAATAGCTCAGTTTGTTTGTAAACATTTTTCAAAGATTTTTACCTTCTTTAACCCTGTCTAGAGCCCAGTGAGGTAAGGTACACACACACCTATGTATGGAAATGGAGGCAGATATTAAATTATTTTGTCAAAACACATACAACTAATAACAAATCTTCCCAAGGCCTGACCTCGGACTTTTTGCCTCAAAGCCAGTGTTATTTAGCTGTACCGTATAGTCATCTATAAACACGGTATATAGTCAACCTTCAAAAGAATAGCTTGTTTTTAATTTACCTAGAAACACATTTCCCAACAGAGAGTCTATAAAGCAAATGAAAATTAATTGGGGCTGGGGTTTTAACTTTTTGCAAATGCAAAACACTACCACAGATCAGAATTTCCCTCCTCAGGAGGATACCTCGCATGTTTTTATCCTTGAAGCAAACACTGTGGGAAAATTAGAAAGAGCTGGTTCAGCTGATTTAAAGTTATCTGCGCAAGAACACTTCCTGTCTTATGCTGCAGCAGAAAATGCCTGAAGTTTCAAATTTTGCACGTTGTTAGACTTTATTGAAACATAGGGCTGTCTGAGGTTTTAAAGAATTGATTGATACTTTTAAAGTTAGAGCAATTTCCATTTTTTAAAAGGAAGATCATTTCCCATCTTTTTATCTTGAAGAGATACTCTTCATAATGATGATTACCCTAGATACCGAATATTTTCTCCAGGCAAAAAAAGGGATGAGAGCAGAACATCTGTAAACATCCCTACCCCACAATCCACGTGGATGCTAACTTCAGAGCAGACAGAAGCCCTAATAAAAATTAAACACAACACACTAATAATACTTCTTAATAATAGCACCTAACAATTGTACAATGCTTTGCACTTTCAAAGCATTTTACAATCATTAATTAGTTTATCCACACAACATCCCAATGACTTACGCCAGTAGTATTACCCTCATTTTAAAGATGAGGAAACTGAGATCCAAAATGATTAAGTGCCTTGCCCAAGGCCACGTAATGAATCAGTAGTAAGATCAGTACCTGAGTTCATAGCACTCTCTCTCATTTTCAGGAGTAGCAGACAGTGTGGAAATTCTTGAGATCCACAAAGCATCTGCTTGGACTACAAAACTGTTATCCCCACTTGCCAGTGGTACCCTCCTGTGTTCATTGATTTCTATAGAACAAAGGTAAGAAATTAAGAATCTTCCCTTTAAAACATCTAAGTACATAGTGAAGTCATTTAAATCAAAAGAAAAGAACAGCCAGAATGTTAAGAACATCATGTGGTCTCCAATATCACTGTCATTGGACCAGATGTATCTGTGATGGATCACTAAATGATGTTCTGTTTTTAGTAGAGGAGAAATTGCCAAACCAACCCTACCCTGCATCTGTAATTAATACAGCCTCCTTGCTAGTCCTGACTGGCACATCATCTTACAAGATACCATGGACTGATGACACCCATATTTCTCTCACTAAAGTCAAATGAAAAGCTTCATTATCAACAATTTTCCATTATATGGAAAATAAGGAATCTTTTCTTGCCTTTTCTTTCCTTTTCTCTCCTTCCTTCCTTCCCTCCTTCCTTCTTTTTTTGAACACTGATAACCTTCTAAAAACGGCCTGGTTAGAGTGAGGCTTCAGGATCAGAGATGTCCCAGAGTCATGGAATCATTTTAACAAGCAGTTCAAGGATAAGGGACTCAAAGTTCCAAGAATAAAGCTATTGCTTCTGAAACAAAATACTTTCATGGTACTTGTTATCTAGAAACATGTCTATCTTGTCACTTTCTGAAGAAGCAAGCAAATAAAGTAGTGGCATCTTTACATCGTAATGGGCATTGTTTTTCTTGCCAATCCCTTGGACCCTAGGTTTTTCTTCCTGTAATAATAAGTAATAAAATTAGCCTTCATTATACCCCTATGGTACATCTGGCACTTTAAATGTATATACTGTCTTATTTAATCTTTTATATCATGCAACAGGAACTTTTCATCCAATTTATAGATGAAGAAACTAAGGTTACAAGAGTTTGAATAATTTTGCCAGAACAGGTAGCTAAGGAGCGGCTGAGCCAGTATCAATACCAGGTTTAGGTGGGACTAAGGCCCATCATATTTCCTGTGCATCTCATTGCCTCATTTTCAAATGCTCAGTTCTTTACCATGTGAGTATATACACACTGGTTGTGAGATTTCAGCATGGCCTCTGTTAAATTTCTGTGGTGGCAGAAATCTGGGGATTAATACGGAATGTGAGAAAAGAGATATGCAAAGGTACAAGTCTTCAGGGTCCCACCCTAAACCCCCATGGTTCTGCATTGGTTAAGAAGCACTTGTCAAATGCCAGATTTGCCTCCATGGGAGAAATCCCAGGAGTTACGCCACATGCCACCGACTGCCCCCATTCCTAATGTAACGTCTAACAGATACTGAACGCTGACAATATACTAGGTCCTATTTTAAGTCCTTCACATGGTTTAACTTACTCAATCCTCACAGTAATCTTATGAGATATATTCTATTGTTATGTACATTACAGGAAAATTGAGGCTTAGTGAAGTAAGTAACGTGCTGAAGATCACACAGCAGGAATTTGAATATAGGCAGTCTGGCTCTAGAACTTATGTACTTGACCATCCTGCTTTACTGACTCCAAAGCAAAACAAAACAAACAAACAAATGAAAACTAGATGAAGTAATGTTGCCTTATAAGGAAGGCAACTGTTCTTCTGTATCCCCTTTTCCCTTGGGTCTGCTCATCCATTCATCCACAGGACCTTCTAAGGACCAGGCATTATTTTACGTACTTGGGATAAACTGATGAAGAAAACTGTTATGGGGGCTGGGGTTGGGGGCTGTGGACTGCAGACCCTTTCTAGTGACCTTGGTTAAATCATTTAATTACTCAGATTGTTAGTCGCCTTATGACTTTAGTCAGGATGACACTTTTCTTTGCCTAAAATAAGGGGGATGGAAGAAACTTCCCTTCATGGCTCCCTTCAGCTCCAAGACTCTGAAACCTAGTTGGGTACAACTTGCCACTTGCACAAGTAAGTACCAAAGCACTCCCTCTCCCCTTCATTATTGTGAAGCTTTGACTGAAGTCATTTGGAAAAGGCTCTCCCTAATGTTATCTATAAGGACTCAGAGTTTCAGTAACAGGAAGAATTCAAATTCAGCAGAGTCTCATAGCATCTTGACTCTGTTACTAAGCAAAGAAAGTAGATTTTATTTTAATTTACTAGACATAAAAAACTGATGAGAGACGTAGTTGTGTGAACTAGTTCTTTAAAAGGGAAAACTGCTTCTTAAAAAGAATAGTTATTTACTATCCTTCAATGTGACTTCTAATATAAGTACTAATAAGCATCCTGAAGCAATCTAAATGAGTCTTGTTTATGGTTTCTTGGTCTTTAAAGAACAATCCTTTCAGAAAAGCAGAGGAGGGTAGCACACCTCTGTCTTTGCTAATAGATAGTGGTTTGTGTTTCCCCATAGATCAGATGCAGAATCATATTCACCACTCAGAGAACAGAATTTGTTTTAAAGACAGAGAGAGAAGGGTAAAGTCTCAAACATAAGCTCATCCCTGATAGTGGAGGCAGGCAAGTGATAAATTATCACAGTGAGTCATTATTCCAGGAGATTTCTTATAAACATTAACTAACAAAGGAGGAAAGATTGGCCACTTGGAAATACACACTAATGACTTAGGATGAAATATCAATCATTTCAAAAAACTGCACTTAATCTTCAAGTTATGGGAGAGAGAGAGAGGAGCATATAGAGTGAGTTACCAACCAAACTGATGTTGAGTTCTAATCACAGCCAGGGTGAGTGTTCAGACTGACAGTGTCAAACAAGGTAGTTCAGGTAATAGGACTGGATAATATATGACTAGGAACTTCCCAACAAGCTTGATTTAGTTTTCTTTGAGAAATATTTGGGGACCATAACCCAATAAATGCTAAATTGGAACTTCTTTGCAAAGCAATAAAATTGAGACTCTCAAGTGTCTATACCTCGGTGACTTTCTTCCAAGGGTTTAGAATGGAAAGAGAGATCGTGCAGAGTTCTGTGACTTCACAGAGTGACCAGTTCGGAACTAATGATACTACAGCACAGTTCATTTTGATATAGGGCTCATTTAAGCCGTTCTCAAATGAAACACCCTAGACATGAAGATAAAGTAGGAAAAGTTCTTTCATAATGAAAAAGTTACAGGATGGTCAGTCCATCCATTTCATTTCTGTGAGAGACAGGGGTGGAAAAAAAGCAATATAACAGTATTAAAGCATACTATGTCCCACAGCTTAGTCCCCTGTAAGGCAGTGTTTATAACATTCCAGGACCTACTTCCAAGGTTAAAAAGCTCCAAGTATGGCTTAATTTTGTTCAAATCCTGAAAATGTTGGCCCTCAAAATTAAATCACTGAGGGTGACCTTACACTTAATATCATTTTCAAGGGCTCAGAAATCCTCTTGCTTAAAATAATACCATGTGGTGAAATGTGTTTTAAAAGACTTGGAGTTTAATTCTACAACTACAGATTCTTCAGGAGTAGATAATAGGTAATTGGAGCAACCAACACTGTGGTATAATTGACCACTTTTGACCAAGAATAGGCAAGATGGAGGGAGGATAAATACTCCGAGGGCCTGAAAGAGATGGCTCAACAGTGAGGATACTGATGGCTGGCATTTTGGAAAGAAATATTAGATATTTCGTAGCTTTACTAAGCACCAGCTAGGACAGTGCTCTAACTTGACTGGGCTCAGACCACTGATGTGCTTTCCTTGATCACCAGGACAAAATGACCTGGTGCTGTCAGGAAAGCCCCAGACAGTAATACAAGAATCGAGGATTCAAGTCAACCTAAACAATGTGCCTTCATGCACTCCTAATGCCCTATGCAAAATCTTGGCCACTTTTGTCTCTCCAGTCCTAATAATGGATCAAAGCCACTGCCCTTTCTGAGCCTTCTTCTCCATCACTGTGCCTTTCCTCACTGTAGCCATCCCCTACCTGCTGACCACCCACACCATCTTGACACATATAATGTTCGGTCAGCTATCAAGCCTGTCGGTTCCACCTCTGCACTGCCTCCTGAACCCACCCAGTCCTTTGCAGTCCTCTGCCTGCCTGCCTGCCTATCACAGGTGCTCCCCCCTTAGGCTGGTCCTTGATTTACGGTTTCACTGGCTTGTTCCCCAGTATGCTTGACTTCAAGCTCTTCCCCCTCCTATTTCTACATATCGCTACCAGATTATTCTTGCTAAATCACACTGGTCCATTCTCCTCCCTGCTCCTGAATGGCAACCAAATTAAGCCTCCAACTGCTTATCCTGGCCTTCTAGATTCATGAGCTTCTGAACAAACCTATAACTGCATATTTCCCCACCTTTACCTCTGCTGTTACCTGAAATACTCTGCACCTCATCTCAGCCTCTTGAAATGTTAACTATCTTTAAACATCAAATTGCAATGGCATCTACTTTGGAAAACAGTCCCCCTTCACCCCTGGCTCTTTTCTCTGCACTTAATTAAATGAAATTTCTTTCTTCTTTGAGTCAGGGTAACCTTTTTGGTTGTTGTTGTTAATCTCCTTTATTAATTAAATGCAATTTCTTTCTTCTTTGAGTCAAGGTAGCCTTTTTGGTTGTTGTTGCTAATCTCTTTTCTCGCATGTGGTGAAAGTTGTAATGCTCTACCCAAATTCCTGTTTAGGAATGAAGGATGTATTCTCCTGTCTGTTGGGAAAGCTACCAGAATACACCCTGAGCTGTCAGGTCTATTTGGGGATGGCTTCAGCTAAAGAAATGCGTTTACCAAGGTCACTTCTTCCAGCACCTGTACCTAAGTACTGATCAACATGGGAGAACAAAAACTTGGTCCTTTTGAGATAGGCTGGGACCTGAACCCTGGGACCTGGGAACCTTTGCTGCAGTGCTTGTGCCTGGACAAATGTCCCCTTGAGCAACAAAGTACAAGGAAATTATAAGGGAATAAAAATAACTGGGTGCGTGTGCAGCTGGGGCAAATTATGAACAAGATACAAAAAGATCAAAAACCCAACTGCCACTTCTGAGGAGTCGGGAGCAAAAGCAGGGTACCCCACATGCTCCCTGCACACAGCACCACTAGTGGGGTGGGCAGACCACCTGAGCCACCCCTCTGGCCCGACCCCTGGACACACCCCTACCCTCATACCATATAAGGAAACAGCTCACCCCCGCTCAGGAAGCAAGCAAGGGAACCTGTTACTTTTCGCTCCCAGTAAGGCCTTGCCTGAATTTCTTGTCTGGTCTCTTATCAATTTCTATTGATTAAAGAGTCCAAGAACCCTGGTCGTTAACACTTTCAGCCCAACTTGAGACAAGTCTGAAGAGTGTCCTAGCCCCAGAGCTCCTTGTGGGGTTGGCTGAACCCTTTGTTGGGGATGCATTGAAATGTAACTTCTTCTCCCTGCCCAATCATGCTTCTTCCACACCCCCTCCCTTTCCCTCACCACTGGCAGAGTTGTTGATCCCAAGAGCACTTCCAAACAAACACGCTGCATGCTCCATCTTACAGGTGGCTGCCTAGGGAATTCTAATTGCAACATGGCACTTAAACATGGCCAGTTGTCCTTCTGTTAAAGTCACGTCTGTGTTTATCCATGTTCCGCATCACACACTAGACTATAAACTCTTCAGAGCAGGGACTGGATTTTCAAATCGTGTATGCCTGCAGCGTTTAGCATAGTAGATCAAGACTCAGAACTGTGTAGCGTGTATAAATGAATAAATGAGTGAATGAACAATTAATGCTTAAAATTAGCACCTCTGTGGTACTGCAAGGTCTTTACACATCTAAAGCATCATCAACATGTTTTCCTTAATTGATACTTATTTAATGAGCATTAGTTACAAATAAGGCTCTCAGCTAGCTGCTCTGGGAAGAGTGTATTAAAAGAAGTAATATACTCCCTGCCCTCCGGAAGTTTATAATTTAGTCAGCAGGATAATTACAGCCAACATTTGTAGCAGTGGTTCCCAGCATTGTCTGCTCATTAGAATCACCCAAAGAGTTTTCATGACTCCCACTTCTGGTCCCCACGTCCAAAGACTCAGATTTAATAGATCAGTTGTGTGGCCTGGCCGCAAGCTCGCCAGGTGATTCTAATGTGTCACAAAGTTGAGAACCATGGAATTATGAAGAGCTTATATGTTCTAAGTACTGTTCTAAGTGCTTAGCCTAAATTAACTAATTTAATCTTCATAACAACATTAATAAGACAATTACTATAATTATTATCATTTTACAGAAAAAGAAATTAAGGTACAGAAGAGAGAAGCCATTTGTCCAAGGTCTCCTGGTCAGTTAGGTGTGGAGTTAGAAAGCAAACCCCAAAACCCAGGCTCTGAATATGTGGCTCTTTACTGCTACGCTATACTGCATCACTTGCAGAGACAAGGTGAAATGCAAACTAATTTATATTGAATATAGCTTTATATAAATATTTTACCATCTGAAAATTGGGAGTACTCAATAGTGGAAACAAAAAAACTACATAAATCTCTGATCTGGATTGTACTTCGACTCTAAATATTAGAGTAAGAAGAAAATCTAATTTCATGTTTAAGGGAGGGTAAGAATAAGGGTGAGTCTACATAGGCAGAAGGGATGAAAATAAGCTAGATAAATAAACTCACGTGATATTTGTTTAGCACTTTGCAACTTACGGCTAAAAGTAGATTCTTGTTTAATTGTGTTGTAATAAATGGAATACTTTTGGAGTTTCTTAAAATTATTGTTCTACTGAGTTAATTGTGTCTAAATAATTTTAAGATATTCCCTCCTTCATGTCCAGAAACAAGTAGCAACAAGCAAATAGAAAGGAATAATGGAAATCACGTGAGCCAGAGGAAAACATTGGGGTGTCCTTTCTCTACTGTATTTTCTTTGTCTCCTTAACACTCTGCTCTCTCTTTTTCTTATCAACCTTTTCTTATCTCCCAAGTTAACAGACTTGCTAATAGTTGTCAAATAAATAATCCTTAAATTGCTTTATTCCTCTCCATTGCTCTCATCCTCGCTGGCCAAGCCCTCTTTTTCTCCCTCCCGGTCCTCCTTGATACCTTCTATTTCTCCTCATATACATTAACAAATAGAAATAGAAGCATCTCCCTGCCCTAAATAAATCAGTACATCACAGACAAATAAAAGGACAAGAAAAGATGTCCATATATCTCTGTTAAGCTTAGAGCATAGTTTTAGGGAAACCATATAGATCATAACTTATTCTCATGGCTCTATATTTTTATAATATTTTTCATATACATAGATGTATCACAAACAGACCTCAAATGATAGAACTAGAGGAAACTGCAATAACCAAGTTCAAACTTGCATCTTTTCGGAATTTGGGTTGAATGTAAACCCCTGATTTTTATTTTAATACAATTTCCACTATATCACTGCTTTTAATACCTTTTAAAAAGTTAGGCTCAAAATTAATATTTGGCAGTAATTCCCTAGGTCTCCAATGAGACTTATAAAACTCAAAATATTTTTAAGCTCTTCCTCAGGAAGATTTAAGAACCCAGAACCTTTATAACACAGCTCAGAATATTTACAACAGCCCTGTAAATGCATATAAGAAATAAAGTACAAAACTGAAAATACAATGGGAGATATAAATAGATAGGGATATATAGAGATGATATATAGATATATAATAGGGTACACATGTTTTTTATTAAGTAGTAGCTGATTTTTTTCTTTGTTTTGCAAACCCAAATCTTCTGCACTTTTATATTATTTTCATACTTTTTTAAAACAAATTATAAAGAACATTTTAAAATTCACCAAATCAAAACTATTTTAAGAACTTTGTCGTTCCCAGTGTGATTAGTTTAGGATCACCCACCTCATAGCATATTAAACATATTAAAATACCCACACCACATTAACCCAATGTTATAGTTAACTATATAACAGCTGAGTTGAGCTGCAATGAAGCAGCTGAAATAAAGCAATATTACGCAATATAATTTTTTTATATTTGTGTGTGTGTGTATATCCTACACACCCCCATCCTGTCCCTACTCTCAGATACTTTCATAAGCCCATAATCAATGGGTATGATTTACTTGGTAGAACATTACAATGCAATATTATATTTATTCCAGTATTTATTAAAGTCCGGAATCATCAGAAAAGTCAAAGGCAATCAATAACCAAAATGTGGAAAGCCACCTATAATGAATAGAATGCTTCCTAATTTTGCAAGGTTTATACATTTTCAAAATCAGGTTTTTGAATCTTTCATTTTACGTTATCTAAATAGTTTTATATATATATATATATATATATATATATATATATATAGCTTTGGCCTACTGCTGAGAATTAACTACTTGATAAATGAGGACTATGTTAATTGTATTTAACTTATTTCCCCTTAGTGTTTAAACAGCTGGCTAGATAATTTGCACCTAAAAATCTCTACAAACAACACATAGTTCTTAACAGAACTGTGAGTCCAGTGTTTTTAAATGCCAGTTTGATTAAAACTACAAAATCCAAGGCACGTAAGAATTAAGAAAGACCATAATTCTACGTCCTTTCACATATAATAATCTTCTACCTCTTGCCTTTTAGAATATTTGACATTGTTTACATTTTAAATATGGATGAGTACCTGAATAATCCACTATGTAATTTTAAGTCATACATTTTTAAAGGTAGCTAATTTGAGAACGGAGAAAATATTAGACAGCTAAACGAACTAAAGCATGTGTTTAAAAAAAAGTTTAATATTTCAGCCATAATACTATACTTTCAAATGTTCTGATTTCCCCACAGCTGAACGCCAAATTTAAGATAAGAATGCTACACAGATTTATTAAGAATGGAGAAGCAAGGCCCTGTGTTATCACAGGTCAGAGTCCTGTGCAGAGACAATGGAGAGAACCCAGGTATACAGAGGGCTTTCAGCGTACCAGGTCCTGGGCCAGGACCTTGGGTAGAGCACAGATTTGAGATGCTGCCTTGTTTATCCCTTTGAAGGCTCAAGCCTTGTTTTTTTTGTTTCTTTCTTTCATATGAGATGTAATAATTAGGCAAATTATGACCAAAACGAAAACGAAAACAGGTCATTGACCATCTCTGCACATAATGAAGAAGAGCCCAAACAGGACCAATGCAATTTGATAACCAGTAAAGTTAAATTTTTATCAGGCTTGTCCAAGAAATAATAATTGGGAACATTTGTCTTTTACTATGTGCTAGACATTCTTCTAAATATTTGACTCACATTGTTCATTTAATACTCAAAACTAGGTACTATTATTTATCATTTTACAGATAAGGAAATGTAAATACAAAATGGCTATAAGATTTGTCCAAGCTCTTAGAGTTAATAAGAAGTTTGGGTGGGATCTGAATCCAGGGAGTTTGGCACTATAAGCCATATTCTTAACCACCATATGAAAAAATCTAAAAACAGGTATTCCAAGAATGTAAGTCTAGAAGAAATGCAATTCCACCAAAGACTTTTATGAAACTCCTAAAAAATGCTTATAAAATGAGTCTTCACTACAGAATAAACTATACTTTGTCTTTTTTGCCTAATGCTTGAATTACAAACCAAACTAACAGCAGTATTTTGCACACCTTGATAATCACAAAGAATACTACTACTACTAATAAAAATAACTTATATTTGCATATTTTTACCATTTTCAAAGCATTTTCATTTGAATTCAACTATTTTATTATTATTATTTATTTTTATTTTTATTATCTGTTTTCACATATATTACCCTTGCTCTTAGGTAAAACACACACACACGCACACACACACACACACACACACAAAACAAAAACAAAAACAAAAACCTCAACTCATACTAGATTTTATGGAATAAAATCTGTCATTCTGTACCTTCAGAATCATTTAAAATAGATAACAGAAAAAAGAAAATGTGTTTTGCAACACGAATTCAATATCTACAACAAGTAAATTCTGTACTTATTCAGGAATAAAAGACATTTTCTTTTCAGCATTCAAAGAATAACTACTTATGAACTCATCCCAACACTATTGCCAACCTGAGAAATAAATTCATCAGTGAGTAAAAAAAAAACCCCAGGTAGAAATGGAAAATTACCAGAAGAGCTCATCGTATAATAAAATGTAGGAGTAACTTAACAGTGACAAATATTTTATTCATCAAGAAAAATAAAATGAAAGACTATACTGTATTTTCTTAGAAAAGGAAGTAAAAATCCCTATGGCAACTTTACCTATGCATTAACATAAGACATTTAGATCCAGTACAGTACAGAAGGTCTATGTTAGATGAAATAGATGTGTCTCAAAAAAACTGTTTACAAAATTATATTTTAAATCCTTTAATGTTGTTCATTATTTAAAGATATCCTACAATAAGCCCCTTTCCAAAGTAAATAATGCATCCTATTAATTTTGGGGTTTTTTTTATTGTTGCTCATTTGTTTGCCAAATCAGATTTTCTGAATTTAAAGCACAGAGTACAACATTTGGATCTGATTACAGACAAGGTCTGCTTATTGTCGCTTGAAATTTAAAGACCAGAGTGTTGTAAGACCCTTCAGTATACACAGGCTTTAGACTAACTTTACGAAACAAAAGGACAGAGGAACAAGAAACTTCTTAGTAATTTACTGGAAAGAGATTAAGTTGTTTTTTTTTTTCTGAGTAATTCCATATATTAAGACATGGATCCTTGGGATTTTCTCACCAGTGTAGGAAAAGAAGCTTCATTCTGTTCCATGGCTCATGATCCTAGACAGCCACATTACCTGCATGAGTCAGTGATCACAAGGCAGACGAAGCAACAAGGGGATGTCTGTTTCCATATAAATCCACCATGTTTTCTGGAACCACAACTCTGAACACATGATTTACTGAGAATTGGTCATTTGTGTAACCTTCATATACATAAGTACTTTTGCAAAAAAAAAAGAACAATGCTTTATAGTATTTGGTATTTCAAAAATTAGGTGGCAATGGAGTTCAGAGTCAGAGGTTCATAAAAGATCATCTAAAAAAGATACCCACTCTCACTTCTTGAGTAACCACAAAGCAATAAGACACAAGAGGGGAAAGAGGTGACCTTTAAGGACTCCCCCAACTCCTACACAAACATCAAACCAGCCAGTCTTCCCAAAAGAATTCCCTATCTCAGTAAATGGCAACATAATCTTCCCAAATGTTGAAGCCCCAAACCCAGGAATCACCTTGATTCATCTCTTTCCTGAGGCAAACATCAATAGAACAGCAACTACTAGCAGTTCAACTTCTCTAATACATTTTGAATCCTCCAATTTCTCTGTTTCTAATATTCAACTCTAACTCAAACCACCACCATCTCTCACTTCTTCAAAAGGCTCTTAATGCATTTCACCTGCTTTCACTTTTGTCCCCAGAATGGTCTTTCTAAAACCTTAAATGAGAAAATGCTAATCTCTGCTTAAAAGCCCCTAATGTTGGCCCACTGCAATCACAATGAAATCAAACTGCTTTCTGTGGCACACAGATCCCACCTAACTGCAACCTCATCAAGTACCAGTCTCAGTAAATTCTCTGTTCCTGCCACATTGGCTTTCTCACTGCCATTGAGCAGAACTAACTTATCCACATCTGAGGGTAGTCACATTTTCTATCACACACCTCCCTTAGATCTGCCTCTTCCTCAGCTCATAGGTTACTTCCTTAGAGAAACCTTCTCTGATCATCCTGTCTAAAGTAGTACTCATCTATCCTCCAATCATGCTGCCCAATTACCTATTTTACTTTATTTACCACCCCTTTGTTTGAAATTATATTATTCATACACTTGGTTACTGATTTACTAATTATTTACTGATTATTTACACTTATCACTCCCCAGCCCGCCCCCTTTCAGAAGGCACGCTCCATGAGAATAGGGACCTTACTCTCTTATTCACTACTATTCCAGCACCCAGTAAAAGCCCTGGCACAATAAATACAATAAATACAGTGACCAATAAATACAGCTAAATAAGTGAGATGCAAAGTAAAATCCAAAAAGACATGCAGCTCTGGATTATCCCCACACGCAGCTATAAAACTATCACAATGACAGCACTGCCTCTACCTGCAGAAACCTCCAGAACACATGAGAGTTACCTCATAAGTAGTTCTCAGTTGGGGAGGCAGAAATGATTTTGCCTTCAGGGCATAGTTGACAATATGTAGAGATAATTTTTCTTGTCACAGCTGCGGGGGAGAGGGAGTACCGCTGGCATCTAGCGGGTACAGACCAGGAATGCTGTTAACTTTCTACAGTCCACAGGACAGCCCTGCACAACAAAGGTTTCTCGGGCCCCAAATATTAACAGTGCTGAGGTTGAGTAAACCTGCTTTACAGTCCTCATTTGGGCCTGAATTTTTACACCTGGAACTGTAGGGTCAACTTGGAATGAAAAATGCTTTTTTTTTTAGTTCCCTTTATTCAGTAACTAGCAAAAGAGCATTACTGTGAAATTTATAGATGCCAAGGGGAAAACAGTACAGAGTCCTCACAGTGTGTTATAGGGTAAAAACATGGTATATCATTGGCAGATATTTTCCAAATAATGTTAACAACAACAAATAAAAATAATCCAAGTAACTGTCCGCCATGGGAAAAGAAACCCCCTTGTTCTTTCTTTGTCTTCTGCTTCGGCTCTTTATTCTCTTCTTTCCATAGCCTTGAAGTGTGATCCTTTGCTATTCCTTGGGGTTCCTCTGAACTCAGAGATAGAACTATGATATGGATTTATTGATTTACTGTCCCCACAAATAGTTATCATTCATAAAGTAGTGCTAGCAAAGAATCATTCTAGCCTAATTGTTGTGTAGTGTTGATCACAAAGGAAATCTATTTTACTTGAGGAAGGAAAGTCAAGGAATTCGGGAAACATGTCTTGGTCTGCAAGACATGGTGAGAAATGGACCAAATAAAGAGGAGGGGACTGCAGAGGGTTTACACTGTCATTATCACAAGAGCACAGTGAGTGCAGGACAGAATGGGAGTTCACGAAATGATGGTGCACTTGAGATGCAACCACCCTCCTCAAGCCCTGCTCTTCATTATACTGGTCCTCAGCCCCCTCTTTGTGCTAATACAGGCTCAACTCTCATTCAAGACTGGTAGGGCCAGTTGTGTTTATAACTCAGACTTTCCTAGATTTTAGAAAGGTAGTCTAGTGCCTATACCACATGCTACATAATACCCCCAGTGGAATCTGGGGCAATATCCCGTAATCAAGTACATTTATACTTTGGTAGCCAAACATATAAATATTCACATCAAGTATGATACATAATAACTATAAATAGCTTCACATTAGTTAAATTACTAAAATATTTTGGTTCTTAGAACATTTGGGTTATGAAAACCAGATTTCAGAATCGCAGATAAAGGATTTTGAGTCTTCAACAGTACAATGAGGAGAGACATAAGCCAATAAAATAAACTGCCATTAGCTTCACTTTGAAAGACATATGGGAATAGGGCTGGAGAGAGTGACAAGCAGTGAACAGAGGGTAAAATCAGGAGGCATGAACTTGGGTTACCATTTCTCTAAGCTGGAAAACTTAGGTATCTCAGAGCTTGTTTCTCTTCAGTTGACAATATGAGACAATGAAAATAAATTTCAATTTGTGAATTTATGCTACTTCAGCAGTCCTATCGGGGACCATCTCTACATGAAAGGACCCTGGGGCTGGGAGATGGATATAGAACCTTTGTTGGCTCCTCCTGCTGCCTGGGTTCTTTCCCATGTGTTGCTGCAACCAAAGGGGTTGGTCAGGTAGAGGGGGTATCAATACAGATGAAATTCAATTTACCAAAAGATGGTGTAAGAGTCAGAAGATAACATTAAGAGATGCTATCTCAAACTGCAAACACTGATTTTGTATGGAGTGTGAGACTACGGGTGGCTTGATTTGTGTGTGTGTGTGTGTGTGTACACACTTACCTATTTCTTCCCCCAATGAACATGTATTACTTATATAACAGAAGTTTGTTTTATAAGTTTCTTTGTTTATATAAATTTTTTCTTAAACTGCCACTTGAAAAATAAAAGTAGATGACATCGAGAAATGCAGCTCCTCTAATTAACAAACTAAAACAACAAAAAGTTTTGAGAGTAAAAGCACAGGAAATGGTGTCTGATAAAGAAAGCAAAAATCAATAGCCAAATGACGAGATAAATTTAAAAAAATGTTTTTAATCTTATGACTCAGGGTGGATTCTAGCTCAATTAAAACTATTATTGTTACAGAAAGAACTATTTAAAACAACAGACCCATAGTTATACTCTCTGACATAAATTAATAATTCATTGCCAATTATGCCTCTAATATTGCTCTAAGCACAGAATCACAGCAGCCCCTGCTCTTCAGGCTCAGGGTTTTAATTTAACAGAGTAAAATAGTAAGTATAATTTCAGTGAAACTAATTAATTTAATTGGTATACTGACAATATAGTTGAGTTTATTGTCTGCTCACAAAATTCCTGGCACTGCTGTAAGCATGCTACGTATATTTTCTTAAACAAATTTTCCACTAGTTCTATAAGGAAGATGAAATTATTACCCTAATTTGGACAAGAGAAAATTGAGGCTTGGAAGTTAGGTTACTTGTCCAGGGTCACTCATATAATAATGAGTTGATACTCAACCATATTTATTTTTCTTACTCCAAAGCCCATTTTTCTAACTACTGTGGTATATTTTACTTCAATGGATATAGAAAAGATAATGACAGCTAAATTCATTTGTTTAAATTTAGGAAGTATCTCAATATTATTCTAGGTCATATTTATAACAGTAAGAAGTACCCAATCCATTTTATAGCTCTAAAATTATATCCTTATGGGGTATACCTGTAAGCTGACAAGACCTATATCTGCAAGGAAAACCAAGCAACAGTGAATAAATTTTTCATTCTATTATCCCTGGATAATATGACTAGACAAAACACACACACACACACACACACACACACAAACATAAGATTATAAATAGAGGTACTCTATATTGCCTATAGGTATTGTTCCCCCATTTCCTTTTCTTTAAAAGCCTGAAAATCTTTTTTGTTAAAAAATGTATTTCAAAGAATTTTAGAAGTAACTCTTAGAAACTGATTATATTAAGGCAATGAGTCAAAATTCAGTTGAGAATTCTTTAAAAGGAAAATTTTAAAATAACAAATTTTGTAGAAGAATCATAAGCCATTAAATCTATAACAACTAAGTACATTCCTGAACAAATGTTTTAATAGTTACTGCAAAAAATTAAATTACAAGAGGTTTCAGAATATAGTACAAACCCTATGGTACTTAGTGTCAGGAAACCTAATTTACAATCTGTGCTTCCCTCCTTTTATGGGTTGAATTTTGTCCTCCATAAAAGATGTTGAAGTCCTAACCTTCAGTACCTGTGAATATTATTTGGAAATAGTCTTTGCAGATGACAAGTTAAGATGAGGTCATTAGAGTGGGTCCTGATCCAATATGACAGATGTCCTTATATAAAGGGGACTTTTGGGCACAAAGACTGGCATGTATAGAGGGAAGACCATGTGAAGCTATAGGGAGAACACAGTCTAGCAGCCAAAGGAACTCCTGAGGCTACCAGAAGGCATGAAACAGATTCTTCCTTAGCCCTCAGAAGGAACCAAATCTGCCCAATGGGGATTTATTTTAGAATGATACCAACTTCTCCACAGGTGGAGTTGGAGACTCTACCTTTTCCTGGCTTCTTGAAGGTATCTTCTTAGTCATGTGAATGTGAGGCATGAAGGCAACTTCTTCCCTGAAGAAGGGAGAGATTTTGTAATACGAACAAATCTGTCATTTGTTGAGACCCTGATCCTTCTAGAAGAAAGAACCGAGCCTGCTGCCTAAGATTCAAAATTTGAGAGACCTGTTAAAATGGATCAGGATGACCTCCACCACAACTCTGTGGCGGGAAAGAGCAGTAAGACGCTGGAATAAAATTGCATTGAGGGAACGGAGCACATCAACTGGAGGCTTGGGTTTGGACACAGGGATGTTTTTGAGAGATGATTTAGCTTGAGGCTTACGCAGGGGGCTCTTCCAAACTCAGGCACCCTGTCACAAGGCCACACTGCCTTAGGGAAAAATGACTGGATCCGGAAATGTAAACTAGAAGAGCTGTGATCACAGAACGCAGCATGAGGTATCCCTGTGAGCTAGTAAAGGACCTATACCTACAAGGGCAACTAGGCAACAGGGAATAAGTATTAGCTGCAGAACTGTTCAAGGTGAGTCTACCAGAGCAACACTGTGTGGCAGCCAGAAGAAACAACAGTAATGAATGACTAACTCAGACCTGTACCCTGCTGGCAGTTGGGAGGTAGAACGCCTCCCTTTTGGACTTAGTAAGCTTTCGGGTTCCTGAATAATTAAGGAAGAATGGAAAATCTTAGGAAGGAGAAACTAAGCTTCCTGCTATACTGGAATGTAATCGTTTGAGCTATTAATTTGACAAATAATGTGACTGTTTTCAGGCCAAATTCAAAATATTGTAGAGACCACATATAACACCCAAATCAGAGGGAGCAGAAGTGTGGATTAGGGTTCAAGCGGCAAATGAAGGTGGATCAGGTATCTGAGGTAAGTGATCCTGGAAAGGGTCAGAGAGAGGTTGCCTTCCAAATGTGCCAGGAGGCCTGTGGTTAGATCTTACTGACTTAACGGGCTTAGAAGCAAGGAAGTCATAAACAATGAGGGAATTTCAATAAGACCCTGAGTTTGGTCCTCATTCTTCTGGTTACTGTGAAATCTTGTCTAAGTCAGTTAAAGTCCATACAGCTCAATTTCCTCATCTGTAAAATACTGATGACAATAATACTCTCCTCATGGGGTTATGAGCATCAAAACAAACAATGCCTACGAAAGCACTGTGTCAACTGAAAAATGTCATGCTAATAGTAGATACTATCAATTGTTATTACTAAAATGAAAAAAAAATCACCCAGTAAAAACCTCACAGCAAGGTAATAATTACTCATTTTCCTTATCAATCATCCTTCCTTCATAATCAGGAATTTAAACAACTTTAGAAGAATCCAATAAACATGAGACTACAAGTATTAGACTCTGCCAAAATTCTGAAATTTCATTCTCTATACATGCGTGAACCTTGGTTTTCCACAGCTAAAACCAGCCACTACTCTTTCAAAGAGATATTAAGAATGGCTTGCAAATAGCCAAGCCTGGTACCGGCTATTGTGCAGGACGAGACTTGAGAAAGAACAAAAGTTACCCTTTTCTGCAACTTCTCTGATGTAATTGGTACCATCATCCACAATCGTCCAAACTGCAGTTTCTTTCCCCTCTAGTGTCTCAGTCTTCTATACACCACAAGCTATTAAGATATAAAAACTCTTCAAGTCTGAAAAAGTCATAAATCAGAGTAGGAAAAACAAAAAGAAATGAAAAGCAAAGTGGTACTTGGCAGTCTCTTTAAAAAAATGAAACTACTATATAGTGCAAACTAATCAGCAACAAATGTTCTAGTAATTTATTATGTGTTCTGCTCCTTTTCATTGAAAATGAAACTTTTATAAATAATGTTGAAGTTAAATAAGAAAAGCCATTGTCCATAAATCTAGGTGCTTAAACCCCTGTAGTGATATACGTTGTCTCCTATTCTGTAATTAGATAATGCTGGTCTGCCTTGGTACTGAGGAACTAAGGCTCATTTCTTACTCTCACACTGTATCCTCATTAGATCAGTGGGACACAGAATCATTTATAACATGGGAATGCATACATGGAGATATCAAAGGGCCTTGACAATTTTCATAAGCCCTTTGTTCATCACATTAATTTAGCAAGGAAGGGAAAAAGTCTTGACAAACTAATTTATTTAACTTCAATTTTTAAGGAAAAATTAGGATGGTAGAGAGTAGTGTTGACAAGTATAGAAAAGTCATAAGGAGGAAGTTAATTTTGTAGGATGGATGACAATTTTTCATTTCAGATATCTAAAGTTTTAGGTGAAATCTTAGATACAAAGCACATCTACAAACAGCAGTTAGCCTATGGCTGGCAATACATCAGTGTTATAAATAGAATCAATTTATTTCACCAAACTTTTATGTACAATTTTCTATGGGGCATGTACTCTGCTAGTTACTGGGGATACAGGAGTGGATAAGATACAGTCCATGTTCCCAAGATGTTTTGATGGTCTAGTAGGAGAGACAGATGTGTAAATAAATAGTTTAAATATGGTGTGAGAAGTTTAACCACACAATACAGAGGTAGCCCAGAAGAGAAAACAATGAACTATTTAGAAGGGAGGTGTTAGTTGGGTGAAGGAATGTAAATGTCAGTTTTAAGTTTATTTTAATTGACTTAAGCTAGAAATTACCTGGCTAATGATTCAATCAACCAAAATGCATGGGGAAAGCATTATGGCTCAGACATTAGAAGAGTTTTAAAGAATCTAAATAAGAAGTAATGGCCAGGATTATGTTATGACTTCCGTGGACCCAAGCCACTTTTGTCCATTAACAAATTTTTTTAATTACATTTTTCAATTACATTGGTATAAAAATGAATATATTATTATGCATAACTAAATCACTTTGCTGTACATCTGAAACTAACACAACATTGTAAATCAATTTTGCTTCAATTAAAAAAAAGAAAAAAAACTTGATTACAAAGACATAATCTGTGAGACAAACAGTAAAAGTACAAATAGATTGAAAATAAAAGGATGGAAAATATATATTATACAAATTTAGAAAATGGTTAAAATGTAGGATTATATGGTATGTATATTTTATTACAATAAAAAAAAAAATACTAGCAAACTGAATCCAGCAACATACAAAAAGAATTGTATGCCATGACAGAATGGCATTTAGATCAGGAATGCCAGATTGGTTCAACATCTGAAAATCAACTAATTGATACATTATAGCAATAGAATAAAAACAAATATCACATGATAATCTCAACAGATGAACAAAAAGCGTAAAAAATGAATATATTAATATCATATATTAAACATTTTATTCAACCTAAAAGTTCATTTTTTTTCCTTCTGATTTTAAAAGAAATTAAAACATTTTTGTGGGCCCCTAAAAGGTGTTGTGGGTTCTTTACACTGTGCCGACCATGCCTAGCGAACGCCAGCCCTGGTGATTGACTTTTATGAGCAAAACACTATGGAGGCATTTCACACATACATTGTCGTTTAACTCCCTCTACACCTCAGTGTTTACAGATGAGGAAACAGGGTTCAGGGTGGTAAGCAACTTTCTGAAGGTCACATAGTTAACAAGACAGAATGCTCAGATTTAAGCCAAGCATTTGGATTAGACCCAAAGCCTGTACATTTTCTCCTGCCATGTCAAGTCCCCTTAAAACAGATGATACCAGCCCTCAATTGACTCACCTTAAGGGTGAGGAAACGAGTTTGTGTGAAAGCAAAAGCAATGAATCTGGACCACACGAGCTTTAGAAAGAGAGAGGACTGCAGTGCAGGAGGCCACATTAATGCAAATGCAATAACAAAACGAAGCATGGCCTGAAGCAGATGTCTACTCAGTATGGAGGCAGCAAGGACTAATGACTAGCTAGGAGCTTGGCTCTGAAGCCTGAGTACCTGGGTTCAGATCTCAGCTTTATAAATGCTATTTAATTGCTCTGAGCCTTGGTTTGCTACCTATAAAATGGAGATAATACAATGTCATGGTGTTAATTTAAGGATTTAACACTTGACTAGTACTTAGAATTGTGCCTGGCACAGAGTAAAAACCTACTAAAAGCTAATTATTTTTTATAAATTTTTGTAATTAGAACATCTTATAATGTACAATTGAAAAAATTAAAATACTAGCTATATTTTATTTCTTTTTAGACTTTTCTCAATATAATAGCAATAGACATATATATATGTTCACAGTCTCCCATTATAGATTTTTGACCAAAACAATCCCAGACTCTAGGAGATGGATATATAATTCGTACTATTTTCCCTGTTTTATAGCTGAGAAAATTAAGCTATTGAAATATTAAGTGATTTGATAAAGATCTGGGAGTGTTTGGGGTGGATGATGATGGCCTTGTCACATTTTCAAAACTTTATTTGTTCCTTAAAATATTAATTTCTTATCATGTCAGCACTATCCAGACAGTGTGGTGGACTCAAGAGCTGGGTTTCTCCTATTCTCCAGGCTCTTAATTCCCAATGACTGCTGAAAATGTCAACCTCTACGTGCTTTCAACACCTTAATTCAACTCAGAGCTCTACTCCTACTACACTGATAGCTATCTTGGTCACTGGTACCACCTTCCTCCTCATCACACGGGCTCAAGATTCAGCTCATCCTGAAACCCTCCCCTGCCCTCCTCCCCATGTGAGGCCAGTGCCAACTCTTGTCAATTCCTCATCCACTGTGCCTCTTGCATCTGTTCCCACCTTCCCATTTCTACTGCCACTGCTTACTCAAGACTTTATTAAATCTGCCCCTCACTATTAGAATTCAATTACCACCTCCTGACACATAGCACATGGCTCTGCTTCCAATCTCTCCACCTTCCACGCTATCCTATGCACTGCTGCTGAAAGAATCTTCCTACAGATGAGAGTCCAAGCAGCTCAGTTTAGCATTCTAGGCTCCCTACGATCTGGTCTCAACCTATTTCTCCAGGCTTATCTCTCTCTTATGCAGCTCACATCCAATCAAATGGGAGTACTGCAGAATATGCCAGCGTGTCCCCACATCTGTGACTTTGCTCCTGCTATTTCACTATCTAGATGTCTTTTACTCCATTTATGTCTGTCAGAATTCTACTCACCCCCCAAAGCTCCAGTCAAATGCACCACTTTCCAATAATTCTCGTATCTCCCATCAATTCTCTCCCCTCCTTCCCCCCATCCCTGTCTTCAATGATTTAATAGTATTTATCATGAATTTTAAGGGTTCAACATAAGTGTCATCTCTTCTGGAAGCCTTTGCCATCCCAGCCTCTGCCCCTCCCCCTTATATCTTCCTTTGCTTTCTAGAGTTCTTTTTTCATACCTTTATTATTGTACTCAATATACAGTTTTATAACTGTTTGGGAATGCTTGTACCCTGCTAGATGGTAAAGTCCTTACCATGACATACCTAGAACACCTTTTGTGGGCTTCAACACAAACACATATTCTTTTCATCAATATGTGTATTACCAATATAGCTATCCCCATTTATACCTATACTTTGTGTTAAACTTTTTAAGCATATATATCCAAAGCCAAAAAAAATGTATCTTATTGATGTAATTATAGTACAAATATAATTAAAATGTGTTATGGTATGATAAATTTTTTTCTATCAAGCTGATCATTTATATGCTGTAATTCTTCATTTTTGAATCTAGGCAAAAGTTTGTGGCCTGTGTCACAGCACCATGGAAAATACATATAATGTGAAATTGTCGGGCAACAGGAAGTCTGAAATCCTTTGTTAAACGCATTTCCTAAGCCTCAAACAGCTTTCCCTACTACAGTTCCTCATACACACTTAGGCTATCAGAAAAGCTTCACAGTAAACAAATTCTACCATTTTCCCAGTAAGTACCCCTAGTGAAAATTACTTAATTAACATGTAAATCATTAATATATTTAGTTTCTCCAGAGAAATGGTTAAATCAACAAGAAGAATTAAGAATTCAAAATATAAACAAAATATACTTAAGCCCTGGGCATAAAAATTCATATTATCATCATAAAATTACATTCCATACTACCACTACCATTTTTAAAGTCATAGATTGTAGGACTTAAATCTAGCAGTTCAACTCTACTTAGATAACAGCAAAAATATTACAATAGTCACACTGAAAGTCAATTTGAAATCCTAAAAAGATAAATACCTCTGGAAACATGGTCACTGTGAACGTAAAGATATATAAAGGAAAGAAGACAAGACTGTTTTACATTTTAAACTAGAAATATCAGAAGAAATAGGAGGGAAACATGCACATAGCTGAAGTAAAACGGTTTTATACACAAAGAATTTTTAATATGATCATGAGGTTTAAGTGAATCTGCAGATGAATGTACTGCTGCAGAAATGCTTCTGGGAATGTCCATATGTTTGATTGTAATGCTCATTACTTTTAAACTCTAATTAAAATAAACTTCCAACCCCAGTCCTTACTGGAGGCTGAAGCAATCAAACAAAGGTAGAGAAGCACAGATTTGTTTATGTTGGAGACTTTTGATAAGAAGAGTATATTTTTAATCAGTCATATTTGGACACGGCCATGGTTTAAGAAAATAACAGAATATAACGAAAAGTTCAATAGATAACTCTATTGTATGTTTTAAAGATACAAAATTTTGAATTTGTTAATGTCAGTGAAAATTATATAATTGAGTAATACAAACAACTCTATTTCCTATTAGAATTGCAAAATCTGGATATATAAATTGGGAACAAAATTAGAAGATTTAAAACAAAAAAGGAAAACAAAATGAGAGGCAATTGGATTTTGCCACACATGTGGTAAAAAGCAACAATTGAGCTAATTATAGCCTTTCCCCTAAATGTGATTATCCCTAAGGCTAGTGAATAATGAACCAGATTTCATTTCAGCCAACTTGCCTTCCTTATTTTCCTTGAAACAAGATAGTTGGGTAAGCTAGTTCCTTAGTGTTAGAAGCTTAATTTTCAAAGTAGATCTTCCAAAATGATTCCAGATTTGAAGATGACAAAGTTTCTTGATATTTTTCACATGTTTTTTGAGGGCTAAATAAACATTTCCAAGTCAACTCACTCTTTGAGCACTCTTCCCTACATATTTCTTCAAAAACACTATTTTATTTGGAAATTAAAAGATTAAGAAGGATTTTGTGAAGAAATGGAGAGCCAAAAACAACAAACTGCCTTTATTCCCACATAAAACTTACTTGGTTTCAACCGTATGTTTACATAGTAATTTATTTACACAGTAATGGAAATATATCCACTGTGTGTAAGCAACAATGATGCAATTTCATCAAGAATTCATTATTTACACCCTCTGGGAGAGAAAATGCTGTAAAAATTGTTCTTCAAACTTAATGCCTTTGCAAACCATATTTCTGAGACCAAATAGGCATTTTGAAAAGATGACACTTCATTACAAATTTTCAGCAGACCGATGTTTAAAACCATGACACTGAACACCAAATTTCAAATCATAATAATTTACATGGTAGAAGTAATTCTCAACGTGACATGTTCAGATGATAGCAGGTTGCACATGTGTAGGGCTTTAATGATTACAAATCACATTTACAAACACATCTCATTTGATTTTCCAAACAATCCACGAGGTAGGTTTATTAACTCCATTGTACAGATGGACAAACTGAATCTTAGAGAAGTTGGGCAACTTGTCTAAAGTCAAAGCTTAACAAGTGTAAGATTAAAGGAATCAAAACTGGGTCTTCAGATTCCAGTTTCTTTATACTCTGCTACCTCAGAAGTGTACCAACTAGTCATAATAATTTGGTAATTTTACTGGTGAAACAGAATAGGTAGAAGGACTAAAAGAAAACAGAAGTAATGAAGGAAGACAAAAACTCCATTTTCCACAGACTATAATTGTAAATTTTGTAAGGTAACTAATTGACAGGAAGAAAAAAAAGCTCATTCAAGAAAATCAGTCCTCAGTAATAGTTTTAGTTAAGTCATAGGTGTTCATTCCTTTTGTGAGTGAGTTTTGCCACTTTGTTTAATTAATATTAATTAATAATAGTATTACTATAATAGTACTAAATAATAGTAGAAATGCTAAGTTCTCTTATGTTTTTTCTAACGAATATATACTGCCTGGGTACTTATTTTAAAGAAAAAAAGATAAAATATTATATTATTTTATGGTTTATTTTTAGATTGTCTTGGATTGTGATGGACAGTTCAGAGAGTTGGCAGATATCTCATGTTTTTTAAAAATAAATACAATTCTAATATATATATTTGGTTGTGACAAGGGACTAGAAAGTTTCTATTAGTTTTTATCCTGAAGCAGCATTTTCCATATTTGAATAAACCCACAAATGCTTCTTAAGTTCTAATTATCTTTTTTTTTTTTTTCATTTAAAAGAAGTAGACTAATGCCAATCAAGTGAGAAGGAGAATTATAAAGAAAAAAAAAAAACCACAGGCTAATACTATACAGAAGAAAACAGAGAAAACAAACTGCAGAGGTGAAAAACCAGGGTGAAGAGGGTGGAGGGAAATTCAGCCAAAGGCCCCCTGGCTTCTCACCATTTCCTCAGGCAAAGTTATTATCTTTGCCTCTGTGTTCCTACTACCTTCATTTGCATGCCTTTAATAGCACTTACCACATCTCCTTTATTACCTCTACCTGCTTGAGACTCTCACTTCCTCTCTGAGAGCCTCTTTTCTAGCCCTATTCCTAGTCTCTTACTTGAGCTAAAAGATGCTCATCAAACTGTTTAAGATGGATGGAAGGACTAAATTGGACTGAAAATAACCAGACAATCCCACCCCATTCTTGGAAGTCAACAACTCTATATTCATAATGTCTAATACAGTAAAAAGAAGCAATTCACCAAAAAAAAAAAAAAAAAAAGATTTCAACATAATCACTTTTGGGAGGGTGTGGTAAATACTATATATACCTACAATTCTGGAAGGATAAAAAGAAATGTTAATAGTATTCTGGCATCTACTTGAATTAATGAATAAATGTATTAATAATACATACAGTTGGTGAAATTGATCATATAAATATCTTCTATAACACAAGTATGTCAAGTTGTTAGGGAAAACATTGACCAAAACCACCCACCCTGTCCAGGCACCACAGTACCCATCTGCATGAGTTATCTTAAACAGGAGGTCCTGGTAAGGAACACGGAACTAACAAGCCACCACCAACTGGAAGAATTCGGGAAAGGTAAGGAGACACCAGTCCATATGTCCTCCCAACCTCCCAGAATCTTCCTTCCTGGAATCCATCTTGGCTGAGTGATGCGTGAGCCACCAGGAAGGACACTGAGTCAGAATGATTGGCCAGAGACAACCCAGAAACTAATCCTATCACCATAAAACCTGAGACTGCAAGCCACGTGGAAGAGCAGTCTTCCTGGGTTCCCTTACCCTCCTGCTCTCCATCCGGGCACCCCTTCCCAATAAAGTCTCTTGCTTTGTCAGCACGTGTGTCTCCTCGGACAATTCATTTCCGAGTGTTAGACAAGAGCCCACTCTCGGGCCCTGGAAGGGGTCCCCCTTCTTGCAACAATATAACTTGTTTCTCTACTGTGTATCAAAAATAATCACATAAATATTAAGAACTTAAACAACTTTTTCCCAAAGAGGATGCCACGATTCTAGTTATTCTTAGCTTTTCCAAATCGTATTTGTTTTGCCACCACAAAGCTTCTAATTAAAGCAGCTATAATGCAAAACTACTGAGTCTGTTAATTATTTTCCTTATTGCTTCTCTCCCACACCTCACCTTGTTTTATTCTTAATTCACACTGCATATAAACAGCAATTAAAGTACAAATCATAACGTTACTTGCACATATACATTTCATTATTATACACAATCTGTACTCTTAAATTCAACTGCTTTTTACAGAAGATTTAGTCAATATTTTCCTCTAATCAAACAAAAAAATGAATAAGATTACATGAAGATTATAATAAAAATATACTTTATAGAGCAACCTAAAATAGTTTTAATATTTTACTCTGGGAAGATATCATTGGTATATTTA
Source organism: Eubalaena glacialis (assembly GCF_028564815.1). NCBI lineage: Eukaryota > Metazoa > Chordata > Mammalia > Artiodactyla > Balaenidae > Eubalaena > Eubalaena glacialis. Next base: position 47,455,140 of record NC_083728.1, on the reverse strand, counting down.
GTAGCTGGTATAGTTTCAGAAAAATACAGCTATGGATAACAACAAAATGTACCTCTTACTTTCTATCTGATTTATAGAAAAATGACTCACACACTATATGTCTCCAAAATAAAATTTTTACCTAAGATCTTGTCATAATTAATACACTGAGTAATAATGGCTATAACAATCATCTACCATTTGCCTAAAACTCAAACTATCCCAGTAATGTTTAAGGATCACGCAAGGCCAGAATTTAAGGAATGACTTGTGAGTACTAAATTTTCTAAATATGAGAAAATAATATAGTTAAAGACAGAAACTACAAACATTTTATTTTGTATTGGTGACACTAGAAAAAAATTAAGTACTGTGCTAGCTATTAACGTTGACATAGAGCTGCTGTCGCTACTGCTAATAAGTGATACCTATGGTCACCAATAAAACCAGTCTTTCTAAAAGATGGGGAATTAAAACACCCAGAGGACACTTAAGAATATCCAATTCCTCTGCATTCTAATTTTCCCTTCTTTTAGCAGGCCAAGTTAAAAGTCCTTAAGTTCCTAAGACATCACAACTACATCACAAGCTACTGTGAGTCTCGATTTTTGAGCTGCTTCTTCCAATTTAGCCTAGCCACGGTATAGTCATATTTAACTTTCTGAAATAAAGAGGCCTCAGGTCACCTTTTCATTCAAATATCCTTCATGTCTCTTATCTACCATGTTATGTACATTTTAACAAATAGACCCCTCCCCCACCCTATCCAAATGTATTTGTTGTCATTCCCCAACAAAAGGAATTGAGTGTCCGGTCATCCCCTCTACATTCCTATTTGCCAGGCCCTTCCACATCCAGTTTTCTCCATCCAGCATGTCTTCCTTCTTTCTGATCAGTGATTTCCTGCTACCTCCATATTCTGTCTAAGTTCCTGGCCAAGTACTAAGCTCTCCATTCATGGAACTACTTCAGCACTTAAATGTACACTCATTCATTAATTACATGATCATACATTATTTCATATTTTTATATATTTCCAGAACTCTCAGAATACTGCTTGGTATTTAGTTGGCTTTCAATGAAAATGTGTTTGACTGTTGCTGCAAAAGGCTCTTGTAACACTAGCCAGCCTTTGAAGAAAATATTGCTCCTGTCCCCAGAACCTGTCTTAGAAAGACATTATACTAAAGCTTAAAGTACATAAAAAAGCTCTCTTCAAACTTTATGAGGCTGTACATTTTCTTCTAGACCTCAAACTAGTAAGTTACTGTTCTTTTGCAGACATGGATTGGTGATGTCCAGTTCATCACTGGCTTTTGGTGTTTTAGAAATTGCCCTGGAACTAGAGGTTGCCAGATTTAAGCACAGTTGCTGCTGAAATCGCTTTGAGAACAGGCATCTCTGGAAATATTTTAAGTTTCTTTTGCTATGAGATATACTTATCTGTGTAAGTATCATCTTATACAAAATAGTATAAGATGATACTTATACTAGAGGGAGCCCATCTAGCTATACTCTGTGATTTACAAAAAGGAAACTACAAGAAAAGGAGAGAGCAAAGGGAGCTGACATATGATGATTTGAGTAGAGCCTCTTAAATCCCCAGACTAAAGAATTCTGGGGCTTCCCTGGTGGTGCAGTGGTTAAGAATCCACCTCCCAATGCAGGGGACACAGGTTTGAGCTCTGGTCTGGGAAGATCCCACATGGCGCGGGGCAACTAAGCCCCTGCGCCACAACTACTGAGCCTGTGCTGTAGAGCACGCAAGCCACAACTACTGAAGCCCGCACTCCTAGAGCCCGTGCTCTGCAACAAGAGAGGCACCACAATGAGAAGCCTGCACACCAAAACAAAGAGCAGCCCCCGCTCTCCGCAACTAGAGAAAAAAACCCTGCACACAGCAACAAAGTCCCAATGCAGTCAAAAATAAATAAAATAAAATAAATAAATTTATACAAAAAAAAAAAAGAATTCTGTTAACAGCTCTGTATGTTTTTGGAGAAGAAGGCAATGAGGGAAAAAAGTAATTAAATGCATTAAATTTGGAATACAGAAAGAAGTTCAATGGCACCAAGCTATTCAAAATAAAATAAAGTTCAGCCAATGTACAACTGGGTAAGCAGGGCCATTCAAGATAAAATAACTATTAAAATATACAGATAAGGGAGAAATAGTAATATGGCCATAATGCATATAAAAGACAAAGAAGTAAAAATGGGAGAGTGAAATCAGACCTCTAGTACATGGGGCAAAATGAATGGATTTAGATTCCTATGTCCTTCTCAGGAAGGGTGTGTTTACAGTTCCACCCTTGACAGCTAGCTAGTCAAGTGTTTGGGGTATGCTAGGAGTTAAGTAGGTCCTACCTAAGCCAAGGCACTGCATCATGATATCTTCTCTCATTCAATGATGCTCCACAAACCTCCAAACCCAGCCTAAATATCCTGCCACTTTGTCTAGTGAGTATTTTTATGGGTAGAGTGGCGTGGAAACAAATTTTCATTCATATTTTATCTACAACCTTTTCCTTCTTGCTAGTATGATTAGGATGACTTTACTTCCCATTTTGCCCCAGATGATCCATATCTGTTTCCACAGTATTAATTATTAATAGAGAACACTTTTATAATCAAAAGCATCACAGCTTAGGTAATATATTTATGATCACTAAAATGTAGTCAAAATATAATTCTTTGTAGGGCTGCAGAGAGGAAAAATTGTCCCATATCCATAGTTTTCAATCCTAACCCCAAGAAGCTGTCATACAAATGTATGAACGGCTCAACATAACTCTTCACCAACACATGAAAAGCAACTCAAAGCACATGTCTCACAGATGGAAAGGTCAGTAAGGTCACCTTTGCATATCAGGGCTGCAGACATTCACACCATACAACAGTATGTAGCATTCAGTGAACTGCAGGCAGATGCAACATTTTCCAGCTGCTTGGTGTTAGAACATCACTCTCTAAATTTCAAATTGATTTTACCTGAATGTTCAGCTTAACCTGGCATCTGGCTAGCCACAACTAATACAGCCAGAGCTGGGAAGAGCAGTACAAAGAAAACCAAAAATGAAATGACAGGAATAAGCCCAAACATGTTAACCATTATAATAAATGTGAATGGTTTAAAGTCTATTATTAAAAGGTAGAGACTCTTACAATGGGCAGACCTACATGTATAATTAAATGGTTATAGAAAGTTTCTAACCAGAAGATATAACAGTATAACAGATAAGGGAATAGCCAAAAGCAAGAATAAATGTTGATAATGCCATAAGATGTAATAGAATTCAATGTGAAAACCATAAAATGGAACCAAGAAAGATGTTTTATTTTGATAAAATTATAGTCAAATAACAATATTTCACTTATTGAGATTTTATGCTAACATTGTTTCAAAATTTATAAACCAATAACAGATAGAAACAAAGAGGCATTGACCATTTTACAAGAATAACTGATATTGGCACAACTCTCTAAGAAATCAGTTATTCAAGTACATAAAAATAATTAAGTGATTAAAATATTTACTTATTACAGCAAGTTTGATTTAATCATTACATATACATAAAATAATGTACCTCAGAAATATACCCCACGAATCAAGAAATAAATTCTTTTCTAACAAAAATAATGCAATAAAAAATCATGTGTTAGGAAACAAAGAAAATTTCAACTACAAAAATGGAAAATTATACAGCATACTTTTTTTCTGAGGCAACGGAATAAAATTATAAATTAATAACAAAAAATTATATACTCCCACTTCTAAAATAATTTAATTGCTCAGAAATTTTTCTTTATATGTCTAAATAATTACTGGTTAAAAAAGCAACTAAAAATAACATTACAACTTACTTAGAAATGAATGACAAAATGAACCATACATATCAAAAGCTGTGAGATAAAATCAAAAAATATTTTTATGAAGTGCTACAGATTCATGTCTTATGACATTTACTTTGTAACGGAGAAAATATGTAACTTAAATGCATATGTTAGAAAATAAAAGTTTAAAAATAAACATTCAGTTAAAAACAACCCCACAAAAATAGTAAATGTGGGAGAAATTATCAAACAGTAAAGGAAAAAAGAAATACAAAACCAGAAATGAATAAAATAGAAAATCAAGGAATATCTAATTATAAAAGCAAAAGCTTGTCCTTTTAAAAGATAAGTAAAATATATTTTTTCAAGATCCACCAAGGTAAAGAAGAAAATATAATTAAATAACAAGGGGTCATAACTACAAAATAAATCTAAAATAAAAGCATACATTAGCAAATAATTGTCAAACTTTTTTGCCAGGAATTCTAAAAATTTAAATAAAATAGATAATTTTCTAAAAAATACAGATAAATCAGGAAGATTTGGAAACTTGAAACAGCCAGGAGGAGAAAATGAAAGGGTAGTTGAAGATCTACTCCTAGGAAGAAGTGGGTTCTGTAAAATTATTAAGAAGCAGATGATCACTGTGTTTTTTATTGTTCCTGAGCATACAAATAGATGGAAAACATCTTAATTCCTTCCATAAAGCTAAAATAAGACTGACACCAAACCCAGACAAAGATAGATAACATATAAAACAGGAAAGTGTGAGCCTATTTTCCTTGTAGAATTAGAAACTAAAATCACAAATCATAGCAATCAAAACAATACACTTCACTTGTCAAAATTCAGAATTACACATTAAATAGGCTGAGTTTTACTGTATATAAATTATACATTAATTCTAAAAATTAATTTTAAAATAACATGTGAAAATAAAGCAATATATCAAAAGATTAACATATCAGGACCAAGTAGGGCTTATTTGAAAAATACAACGATGATTCAATATTATGAAATTTACTAATGAAATTCCTTAAGTTAACTCATTTAAAAAGAATGTGTACATGTGTACATACATATATAAATTCAATTCCTTATTTATAAATTTTGAATTAAAAATCAATTTCTAATCTGAAAAATCATGCTGTATAACCTAGAGATACTAAAAACTTTCTTAAACTAAAAAAAAAAAAACAAAACTTTTAATGATGAAATATTAGAAGCATTTTCATTTATGTCAGAACTTAGGTAAGAATGTCACTATTAGTGATACTACAAAACATTGAGCTCTGTCCTAACTAATTTAATAAGAAAATAATTCATTCACTCAAATATTGCAAAAATGAGACAAAACTCTAACTTGCAGACGATATTATAATAGCTAACAAGGAAAATAAAAAATACTAACTAAAAAATTTTAGTATAAAAATGAAACCTAAAGTAGCTAGATATGAGAACATTATTATGCAATATTTAATAACACTATGTACCAAGTTAAAAATTAAACATTCTAATCACAATAGCAAGAAAAATCAGGAAACACTTATAAATAAATGTAAGGATCAGCAAAGTATAAAATTCTATAAAAGCTATAAAACAAGATACAAATAAATGAAAACATATGTTGTTGGTAGATAATAAAACTCAATATTATTTTAAAAATCTGGTTTTCCTATAATAAGCTATAAAATCAACTAAAAGCACCAGAAGAATATTCTTTAAACCTTGAAATAATTTCTAGTTTTGATGGAAAACATATCTACTGTGTAGCAATCCAGGAAGTTCCTGAAAGAAGAATAATGAGGAGATATGGGCTTCTCCAAATATTATGAGGCCACAATAATTCAAATAATTTGAAACCACAGTTGATAATTGACAGATTAGTGACACAAAATAAAAATTCCTGAAATAAATAAACATATATATATATGAAATTCTGTGTATGTCAAATGTAGCATATCAAAACATTGGGAGAAATATGGGATCATTCAATAATTGACTAACTTTTATGGGGTAGTTTGGGGGATATAAAATAAAGTAAGTATATAGAGCAAAACTATGCCAATTAAGGGTTTGAAATTTGATCAAGTCACTATTTGCATTTCCAGCCAGTTAACTACAGAGAAAGCCAAATTGACATTCCTTGTGCAGAGTTCTACGAAAGCATTTCTCTTAGTCTCTTGAAATTGAAACCAGTACTTTAATTTTTCATTGTTATAGCAGAAAGTATTTATTCCTTAGTGTCATCTGTGTAAGCACAACTTTCCTTCTGCATCCTTTTGCATAGCACCCTAGAATTAGGCAACTTGAAAAAAGATTTTACTGAATAAATCAACTCATCTAGAAAATTCTAAGAAAAAATATAAAAGATCCATTTATTCAACGGATATGCAAACACCCATCATCAGAATTAACATTTAAAACACACACACACATTTTGCCACCTAAGTAGTATCTCATCACCCTTCATCACAAGTCCAGAAAACACCTTTACCTAGCAAGAGAAAAATATACATGCTGTCTGATTGTTCTTGCTTCACAAATTCATAGTTCCCTTTTGGCAACCAACCCATGAGTTTTCTCTATGCTCTCTAAAATGTAAAGAATTAAAACGAAAGTAGCAAACAAATAAACACTCATGAGCCATCACAAGTCTGTCCAATTTAGTGCACTGGTTGTCCTCACATCATATAATTTTGTTTATTCATACAAAGACATAGCTATCAATTTTCTGTGTGTTCCTTAATGGTGTTTAAATGGTTAGACAATATCAGTTGGTTCAAGTTAAAGAAACTACACAGAAAGCTATACACCTTAAATACTACTCCTAAAGGTCAATATTTTCTTTAAAAATATTTTGACACAAACACAAATATTTTAATCTACCAAGATCCTTTGAAGAAGAAGAATTGTGTCCAAATAACTATTTTTCTATGGAATGGTATGTAGCCTCTTTAAGATGGTTTCCTCCCTGGTACAGAAACATCTCACATATTTAAGGTTTTCTCCAATCATCATGAGGTCAGAAACCATATCTGCCTTGTTTATTGACTACTGGCAATAATTACATCAGCAAATGTATACAATAAATACTTTGTGAATGATGGACTAAAGCTAATGCATATATTAGCTTTTTATCCCTCTGAAATTCATATGTTGAAGTCTAGTCCCCAATGTGATTGTATTTGGATGTGGGGCCTTTGGGAGTTCATTGGATCTTGAGGGTGGAGCTCTCATAAGTGGAATTAGTGCCCTTACAAGAAAAGGCACAAGAGAGGTTGCTTCTCTTTCTGCTTTCTGCCATGTGAGAATACAATGAGAAGACATTAATCTTCAAACCAGGGAGTGGGCCCTCAACAGACAGTTGATCTGCTCTCTCGGACTTCCCAGCCTCCAGAATTGTGAGAAATAAATGTTTGTTGTTGAAGCCACCCAGTGTGGGGTATTTTGTTATAGCAGCTCAAACAAAGACTGAAGTACTTGCATATTCCTGCTATGATATCCTCTGAGACCCTCAGTCAGAATCTACTCTCATACTTTACACATGACTCTAAAAGGCTTAGTTTCAATTCTTTAGAGATGGGGTTATATCAGAGGCATGGAGTATAAGTTCGGGAGGTGTTCGCACTCCGTAATTTTCATAAATGCTAACACCTGAGAAAAGCACACCTGCCAAGTAAAAAACAACATACTTTTTATATATACCTAGCTCCAAGACAAACTTGCCAAATCACCTTCCAACTAGATTGTTCCTCCTATGTAAAAGTTAAGACTGGAACATGTAAACTTCAGGGTCAAACTGTCCCTCCAGCCCAGTCAGAAAGAGGCTGCTGTAGCAAGGCCTGCGTAACAGACTAAACCATGGTCCTTAGCTATAATGATAAGGAGACTGGCACCTCCAGCTTTCTGGAGGATGTTAGGCCAATTTTATTGAAAGAAGATTTGCTCCCAAAGGATTTGTTGATCACAGAATGATAGAATTTTATTTATTTTTAAGAATAATTGAGAAATTGGACTTTATCAAATTTAAAATCTTTTACTTGTCAAAAGACACTTTAAGAAAATGAAAAGACAAGCCACAGAATGATAGAATTTTAAAGTTCAAAGAAACCTTAGGGAAGAATCATTCATTTGATCATTCAATAATTTATTCAACAAGAATTTATTAAGTAACTAGTATAGAATCAACAATAACTTCTTGTCCATGCTTCTCATTAACTAAAGGATCATTGGATTGCTACTTATGATAACCCTAAGGAATACATTTTAAAACTTTTCATTAGGCATTCAATGTATTCTATGAAAGAAGGTGGAAAAATATGCACTAATTTTGAAAGATTTGTCACCCTCAGTACTTACTCTTTTTAGCTTCAAACAAAATGGCTCTAGTTTTAATATTTGTACTTCTAAAACAAACACACCTTAAAGAAGTGTCAGTTACTCATCACGCTCTGGACCACGGAAGAGCTAATTTCCAAACCAAACAATGTTGGGACAATGAGGTGCTTGTGGGAAATTTGGGCTCACTTGAGCTTACTAGGTGGGAAAACCCTTGATGGAAGTAGAAGACCTCACTGGTTGTGATAAAATGTAATGAGAATAGAGATGAGCGAAGTCAGAAAATGAAGTTGAATCCCTAAATCCTAGAAGCATTTGTTAGAGAACGGAAGAAGAAACAGAACAACAGGGCACCCCATCCAAGGTAACACATGCAAAGACTGGTCTGTGAAGGGATTGATAACACCTTGTGGTAATTGTCTCAGGATGATAGAAGGAAAAAACTAGTAAGTATTCATGCATGTACGATCTCTGTTCCGTTTGCTCTGTCTCCTGCCTTCTCTATAGAAATCATGTTAGGATGTGGTATTCAAATTTGTATTTGCCTGCTTCTTACTATCTACCTATCAGCTTTTAAAGTGAGTCATGTACCATGGATAGGGATAAATGCTTTGTGTAAATTATATCCAGTCCTCTCAACAACCTTGTAAGGTAGACCTTAATATTTCCATTTCATAGATAAATAAGTATTGACTCAGAGAGATTACATAAAGGGTTTAACATCACTATCTTAGTTTGTACTCCCCTGAAATCAGAGCCTAAGACAAAGACTTGGATATAGATGGTTTATCTGGAAGGTGACCCCAAGAAACAGGATTGAGTTTATATGAAAAATGAGAGAGGGAGGAAGGAGAGGCCAATGTAAGGGCCCATCACTGAAGTTACTGCTGTGGGTTCCCAGGGCTTGAATCCATGGAAACCTCCTCAGAAGAGTACACATGCCTCCCAGGATTGCCCACCTAAATGCTAAGAGACTGAAAAGTTTATCCGGGGTTCCTGACCCCATTGGTTGATGGTTTCCCCTGGAGCATTAACATCCTCATGCTTCCAGCCCTACTGGTATTTGGGTGAGGAAGCTCCAGCCACATAAAAGCACGTGGGCAGGAAGCTCACAGACATGCTCATGCTTGAGGTGGAATGCTGTTAGCGTGAGGTGAACTTGAGCTTGCACAGAACTGTCTACTGCATCTGTGTCTGAAATCAGAGAGAAGCCAAAGGTATGTGGAACAATCCAACAGAATGATCTTTCACAGTCACACGGTTCCTCAGTCACTGAGCCTGGAAATAAGCCCAGATAATGGAATTGCATCACCCATGCCTGTAACTTTCCTGCGCTCAACTGCATGCATCCAGCCAAAGGAGATAGACAGAGATAAATGATCAAGGGTTCAGATGATTCTGACACCATTTCACTTGATGTGTATGCCCCAGAGTCAGTGTGACTCGGGAACTGTGACTTCGCTTACTATATGAATATCTCAAAGCAAAGAAGGTCATCATCACGTTCAAGCATATGTGTTTTCATACATCTGGTGCTCAACTGAGGAAAAGGAAATCTATTTCAATGCTGGAGGAAAAAACATGGATGTGTTGTCCTTATTAATATGTCTGTTAACTGTATTTATTTATGGGCAACAGAAGATGCAATTACCCTGCACTAGGACCCTAACTATAAAGTGCTTGCCTTTCTACTACACAAATAGTATCACGCTGCATCAGCATCATCTTTCTCTCAGTAAAATCTCTCTATTTCATTTAGTCTTATGCTGATGCTACTGAGTTATGTGGTTTGAATCTGTAAAACATTCGCTGCGTGGTCTGGAATGAAAGTCTGGTATGGGCACTGATCAAGTGTACAGGACAAACTGCCAGGAGGAAGGACACCAGGAAGTGTACTCAAAACCAAATCACAGTGGATGATGAGGGCAGGGAAAGCAAGAGCAGGCCCACAAATTGATAACATGGGGATGAAGGTCTCTTCTGGGATTCACGGTTTGGGAATAGATTGTTTCCTATCACAGTTTGATAAAAACCAATGTATTAAGTAGAAAAATGGTGTGATCAAAAATCACAATAGAGAAGGGACCACACATTAAAATGTGCCTACCATGGTTTTCCCCTTCTGTACTGTTTTAGCTTAGATGAACTAAAAATCAGATTGAGATGAGGTCTTGTGTGCAGGTAGTTTAGTTGGAGAAGTGATTCCCTAGAAACTTGAATGGAGATTGAGGTTGTGGGAAGTATGAAATAGGAAGGGGGAAAGCCAATCCAAAGGTGTGTAGTTGAGTTGGTGGCAAATGTGAGGAACTGGGACTCAACATACTGAGGACCCTTTCTCAGGAAACGCATAGAATACAATTCAGAACTGTCTGCCTGAGACAGAAAAGAGAAGCATATTACCACTTGCTCCTATCCGACACCGATCACGGATTGAATCAGGTATGTGAATGCACCGGACTAGCTGAGTCCCAAGAGAAGTAGCCAATAAGCCCCAAAGCAGAAAACATAGTTTGGGGTACAGCTGAAGTCAGGAGTTATCAGGCTACTTCTCTGTTCATCTGATGCAGCAGTAATAGATAAAGCAAAAAAGTGGGTTAGGAGTATGTGAAATTGAGCACAAAAGATGTCTAACACATATTAAAATGTATTCTCTGTCCACCAAAGTGTCCATATAAATCAAACCATGGTGACAAAGTTTTATGCACTTAATTAATGTAAAAATAATATAAACTCCAAATCATGGCCTTTTATGATGCTCCCAAGTCCAACTCCATACAAAGGACATTTTAAAATAGAAAACCTTCTATACTAGCATTCTAAATTAAGAAAGTTATGCTACAGGATGTCATTTTAATAAGGTGAAGAAAAATAAATGATGCAATGAATGGAGAAATAAGTACTTTAATCAGTAGTTCTCAACCTTAGCTACACATTGGAATCACATAGAGTGCTTTAAAAAACACAGATGCCCAAGTCCCACAGTCAGAGTTTCTGATGTGATTGGTCTGGAGTGCGGCTGGGAGACGAGAATTTTTTCAAGTTTCCCACGTAATCCTAATGTGCAGGCAAAGCTGAGGAACACTGGCTTAAACAAAGCACAAGTTAAAAACCAAGGCTGTTTTAGGTAACTTATTAGGGCCTACAATCCAAAAATTATTTTTCTCTAATTCAAGCATTTAGATCATACGCTTCAGCTGAGAATGCCTGGGCCTGTTATTGTTTTAGATTTCCAAAGGGGTCTCCAAAATGACACTCACAACACCAGCCTTTGAAACTGTTCGAAGGCAGACTAGTAATTCTCCATTTTATACTCACAGTGGACTGCCAGGTGACCAGCGGATTAGTTTAACTTTTTAAATGTGTTCTTTGGAGATAAAGCTCTGCAAAGACTGACTGAATAAATAAATTCATTGATAATAAATGAAGCAATCTGCTGCTGGATGTTTGCCCCCAAAGGATGCATTACTAAGTAAGCTTGAGGTCATTAGAATGTTGAAAGAGTAAAAGAACACCGGCAAAAGAACATATGTCCACTAGGTGTTTGACTGGCATAACTTGTTAGCTTCAAGCTTCCTTTCTTCAGTAGAAAAGTAGGTCCTAAGGTCATGACTTCCCGGTTTTCATTTTCAGCTATAATGCGTCCATCAGTGCTTTGACCTGGCCTGCCTTCAAGAGAAGCCAGAGCCTTACCAACATGTGCTCACAAAGCACAATCTGGGGCATGTCAGTCTCCTCATGTTCTCATCAGACATGTCTTGAAATACAAAATGCAGATACAAGAAATGATATCTCATTTTTGCCTGGAAGTTACAAATAATATTTTATAATAAGAATGATAATACTTGCTTTTGGTATTTTTTCAAGCAAAGGAAAAAATAAAAGAATCAAATCCTATTTATCCAGATCAATTGAAAAACAGAGTAACCAAGGTAATGGAATAATCTATTTAGTGCCCTCACATGTTAAGTCTGCTTGGATTTCAATTTTTCAAAAACTTAAAATACACTAAAATACCATTAATGTTAAAACTACTCAGAACTGATCAGTATTTTGCTGAGCAGTTAAGTTCATCATTGTGAACATTTGCCACCATATACAATTCTGTCAAATTTTTTTCCAAACTGGCCTCCATCTTTATAACTGAATTAGCTCTTTCAACTAGATTTTCCTGACTTAGATGTTTAATTTTTTTTTTTTTTTAAAGACCTCTAATCAACCTGCTTTGAAAAATTCTACTTAGCAGCAAGGCACTTAATTATCTTGCTCACCTTTTGTTCAGTTGCTTTGCAAATAATGACATGAAACATTCCGTCTTTTTACTTCCAAGCTTTTCTTCTCCCTGATTAGATTCTACTTAAATAGCATCATGTTCCTTCAAGTTCCTCCAAGATGAGGGATTTTCTTTAATCACCTGAAAGCTGCTGGTCTGCCTCTTTAGCATTCTGAGACATCTCATTCAACCAGCTTAAATCAACAGTAAAACTACTTACTCCTAACAGGTTGAGTATATTAATTCTCATCTTTTTATCAAGCTTTTATAACTAATTCAAGTATACAAAGACATGCAAAGTGGATTTTGAAATCCTAGATGATTGCAATACATTAAAAGGGGTTTCCCCTCATGTTTTTAGTGTACCTTATATGAAAAGAAAAAATTAATATAATCAAATTACATCTGTGCAAGAAAAACTAAGATTCCGTTAAAAATAAAATGTGATAACTGAAAAAAATGTGCTAATCAAATATTGAAATGTTTTTACATGAAAGGCTGAAAAAACAAGGATTAAACATGAATTTTCAATCTGATTATAAAATGTCATTTGCATCTGTCACACAAAGAATTGTTATAAAGAACTGGATACAGTTGCTGCCCAGTAAAAAACAAAAGGATTTTTTTTTAATATAGGCCAATACCTGAATTAAAAAGAGGATAAAATGGTAAAAAGTGAGGACAGAGCTTTCAGCTAGCAGCAGTTGTAAGAACTATAACCCATAATATTCACAAATACTTCCAAGAAACATGGGAGGGAGAATATTTAACTTCAAGGGATTCTAGAAGAAATAGCTGGAAGGCATGTAATCCAGAAGAAGAAAAGGGGTTCATAGAAGAAAGAGCTGAAAAGCCTGTAAAACAGAGCCATACACCGAACTCTGTAAAATTGTGAAGCTGAAGAAAAGTAAATTATTCTCCACAGAATCATATCCAGCTAATTTCGATGATTTACCTTCATCTGACATAAACTTTTTGTTTTATTCAGAAGCAACATGCACACTTAAAAAATAAATCAAACTGCCTGTAACTAAAGCCACCTGATATTTGACTGTAATATTTTTAGAGTCCTGAAGGAAAAAAGATCAGATCACAAATAAATGAAAAAGAAATGAAGGAAACAATAGCAAAGATCAATAAAACTAAAAGCTGGTTCTTTGAGAAGATAAACAAAATTGATAAACCATTAGCCAGACTCATGAAGAAAAAAAGGGAGAAGACTCAAATCAACAGAATTAGAAATGAAAAAGAAGTAGCAACTGACACTGCAGAAATACAAAGGATCATGAGAGATTACTACAAGCAACTCTATGCCAATAAAATGGACAACCTGGAAGAAATGGACAAGTTCTTAGAAAAGCACAACCTTCCCAGACTGAACCAGGAAGAAATAGAAAATATGAACAGACCAATCACAAGCACTGAAATTGAAACTGTGATTAAAAATCTTCCAACAAACAAAAGCCCAGGACCAGATGGCTTCACAGGCGAATTCTATCAAACATTTAGAGAAGAGCTAACACCTATCCTTCTCAAACTCTTCCAAAATACAGCAGAGGGAGGAACACTCCCAAACTCATTCTACGAGGCCACCATCACCCTGATATCAAAACCAGACAAAGATGTCACAAAACAAGAAAATTACAGGCCAATATCACTGATGAATATAGACGCAAAAATCCTCAACAGAATACTAGCAAACAGAATCCAGCAGCACATTAAAAGGATCATACAACATGATCAAGTGGGGTTTATCCCAGGAACGCGAGGATTCTTCGATATACGCAAATTAATCAATGTGATAAACCATATTAACAAACTGAAGGAGAAAAGCCATACGATCATCTCAATAGATGCAGAAAAAGCTTTCGACAAAATTCAACACCCATTTATGATAAAAACCCTCCAGAAAGTAGGCATAGAGGGAACTTTCCTCAACATAATAAAGGCCATATATGACAAACCCACAGCCAACATCGCTCTCAATGGTGAAAAACTGAAACATTTCCTCTAAGATCAGGAACAAGACAAGGTTGCCCACTCTCACCGCTATTATTCAACATAGTTTTGGAAGTTTTAGCCACAGCAATTAGAAAAGAAAAAGTAATAAAAGGAATCCAAATTGGAAACGAGGAAGTAAAACTGTCACTGTTTGCAGATGACATGATGCTATGCATAGAGAATCCTAAACATGTTACCAGAAAAATACTAGAGCTAATCAATGAATTTGGTAGAGTAGCAGGATACAACAAACTTAATGCACAGAAATTTCTTGAATTCCTATACACTAATGATGAAAAATCTGAAAGAGAAATGAAGGAAACACTCCCATTTGCCATTGCAACAAAAAGAATAAAATACTTAGGAATAAACCTACCTAAGGAGACAAAAGACCTGTATGCAGAAAACTAGAAGACACTGATGAAAGAAATTAAAGATGATACAAACAGATGGAGAGATATACCACGTTCTTGGATTGGAAGAATCAACAGTGTGAAAATGACTATACTACCAAAAATAATTTATAGATTCAGTGCAATCCCTATCAAACTACCAATGACATTTTTCACACAAAACTAGAACAAAAAATTTCACAATTTGTATGGAAACACAAAAGACCCCGAATAGCCAAAGCAATCTTGAGAAAGAAAAATGGAGCTGGAGAAATCAGGCTCCCAGACTTCAGCCTATACTACAAAGCTACAGTAATCAAGACAGTACATTACTGGCACAAAAACAGAAATATACATCAATGGAACAGGATAGAAAGTCCAGAGATAAACCCACGCACCTATGGTCACCTTCTCTTTGATAAAGGAGGCAAGTATATACAGTGGAGAAAAGACAGCCTCTTAAGTAAGTGGTGCTGGGACAACTGGACAGCTACGTGTAAAAGAATGAAATTAGAACACTCCCTAACACCATACACAAAAATAAACTCAAAATGGATTAAAGACCTAAATGTAAGGCCAGACACTACCAACTCTTAGAGGAAAACATAGGCAGAACACTCCATGACATAAATCACAGCAAGATCCTTTTTGACCCACCTCCTAGAGAAATGGAAATAAAAACACAAATAAACAAATGGGACCTAATGAAACTTAAAAGCTTTTGCACAGCAAAGGAAACCATAAGCAAGATGAAAAGACAACCCTCAGAATGGAAGAAAATATTCACAAGCAAAGCAACTGGCAAATGATTAATCTCCAAAATATACAAGCAGCTCATGCAGCTCAATATCAAAAAAACAAACAACCCAATCCAAAAATGGGCAGAAGACCTAAACAGACATTTCTCCTAAGAAGATATACAGATTGCCAACAAACACATGAAAGGATGCTCAATATCACTAATCATTAGAGAAATGCAAATCAAAACTACAATGAGGTATCACCTCACACCAGTCAGAATGGCCATCATCACAAAATCTACAGATAATAAATGCTGGAGAGGTTGTGGAGAAAAGGGAACCCTCTTGCACTATTGGTCGGAATGTAAATTGATAGAGCCACTATGGAGAACAGTATGGAGGTTCCTTAAAAAACTAAAAATAGAACTACCATATGACCCAGCAATCCCACTATTGGGCATATACCCTGAGAAAACCATAATTGAAAAAGAGTCATGTACCACAATGTTCATTGCAGCACTATTTACAATAGCCAGGACATGGAAGCAACCTAAGTGTCCATCGACAGATGAATGGATAAAGAAGATGTGGCACATATATACAATGGAATATTACTCAGCCATAAAAAGAAATGAAATTGAGTTATTTGTAGTGAGGTAGATGCACGTAGAGTCTGTCATACAGAGTGAAGTAAGTCAGAAAGAGAAAAACAAATAGTGTATGCTAACACATATATATTTGAATCTGAAAAGAAAAGAAAAAAAAATGGTTCTGATGAACCTAGGGGCAGGACAGGAATAAAGACACAGATGTAGAGAATGGACTTGAGGACACGGGGAGAGGGAAGGGTAAGTTGGGACGAAGTGAGAGAGTAGCATTGACATATGTACACTACCAAATGTAAAAGATAGCTAGTGGGAAGCAGCTGTATAGCACAGAGAGATCAACTCGGTGCTTTGTGAACACCTAGAGGGATGGGATAGGGAGGTGGGAAGGAGACTCAAGAAGGAGGGGATATGGGGATATATATATATACATATAGCTGATTCACTTTGTTGTACAGCAGAAACTAACACAACATTGTAAACTAATTACACTCCAATAAAGATGTTTAAAAGAAAATAAATAAAAGTTCCAGGAAAAAAAAAGACAAAGTTATTTATAATTAGATGCACCATTGTTGAAATTATACTCTATAATAATTTAAAAGGCAGGATGGGATGCCCTAAGTTACTCTTTCTTAAAAAGCGAAGTAAATATTTGGCTCAATAGGATTCTTTAAAGGAAAAATGACAGTTTAACAAAGAATACATATCTAAGAGGCAGTCACCTGAATAAAAATCACCATATTATCAATCCCTGCATTAAATATAACATCAAAATCCCTACCTCCAATTTATAAAAGAAGCGCACATACACACAATCGTTTTTCTAAAAGTACATAACTTCCGTAACAAACTGCCTTGTCCATGATTATTTTTTATATTTTCATTTTCTCCAGGTAAATGTAAAAAATCTTCATAAACATTTTTAACCACTAAGTGAAAGAAAAACAGAATATTCCAAATTATGTAAAGCATAAAAGTTGCTTTTTAAAAATCCCACCATCAGATTGTTAAAAATTATGTGATGTGTAGAGACAAATTATGGAGAAAAGCTCAAAAAATAGATAAAAATTAAAGCAATTAAAATAGCTCATATTTAATATTTCTATGTCATATTTAAATCTGCAGTAATTTTTCTCCTCAATTTTTTAGAATTAAAAAGAAAAGCTGCTACTGGTACAGGCATAATATATATCTCTTTCCTTTTTTTGAATATGAATAAATAATTATCTTCCCTTTTGTAAGAGGCTTTCAAATTCCATGCCATTTTCTGATTACTTCAAATTTTAAGAAGGTGGCAAGTCATAGAATAAAAAGAACTTCAGGTTGTCCTTCATAAATCCTAAGTTCTAGACCTAGCTGCACAACAAGCTTGCTTGGAGAAACCAATTCAGCCATTTGGCCTGAGTGTTCTCATCTTTAATTGAGAGAATGGGCACCTACTTCCTCTTCTTGCCTTTCCAATACTATGACTCTTAAGTCAAGGGATGATTTTCCCAATTCTAACTCCAAGCTATTCTTTATATAGTTCTAAATGCTGAGCCTAAATTCTAAAACCATAATTGTAAAGTTTAGATTAAAACAAAGTTATTGTTTTAATAACTTTTAGGTTAAAAAAAGTTACAGTTTTGAAGTACATGCTTTAAGAGTTCATTAAAAGTTATCTCCAATATAAAATTAGTTATTTATTGATGCCTATATAGTCACATATTAAATAGGGCTTTTCTCAAGAGTGAGCATACTATTTTTAAAAAGCTGCACATTCAGGGATTGCATTAATAGGTTACTTACATAAAACATTTAAAAATTTGGAAATCTATTTATCCCTTAATAGTCATTTCCTCAAAGATTTGGCCATCTAGTGCCTTTAGGTTTAAAAACGTTATCATAAATAGTATCTGATTACTGATGAAGGGTGTCACTCCTTTAAGATATAGCAGTAGAGTCCATCATTAGAGCATCATGCGCAAAAAAGAGCTTCAAATTTAGCATTTTATCTCCAAATGAGGTCATTCATGAAGACAACTGGAATATTAGAACTAGATCAAAAGAGCATAGTGCTTAGCATACAACTCAAACTCACGGCTACTACTGGATATGTTTACAAAATCTAACCAGCAAACTTTACTTAAAGACCTTGAGAACAGCCCAGTTATATTTCATCATATGTGAGTTAGAAGTATTCACTTGTCCAGTGTAAATCCTTAAAACATAATTCAGTTTTGAACACTGCTTTTGTATTTCTTCATCTTTATAATATACAAAAAAAAAAAAAAAAAATGTAAAAGAGTGGCCTCCTGCTCCCTTGACCTCTGAGAGCCCTACGTTACAGCGTTTGCAAACAGAAAGTCCAGATGTCAGTGAAAAGTGTCACATTTAGGTTGGATTTGGGCCTTTTAATTATATCCAAATATGGCAAAGTCCCATAGAGGGTTCTTGAGTTGGGGCCTCCATGTTGTGCATTGTCTAAATTAATCACCTGGCTCCCCAAAGCAACTCTGTCATTAGTGGCTCTGAGGCATATTGAAAATGGCAGTTACTCTTTCAATCCAGTAGCAAAGACTAAAAAAAATTAAAATAGACTCTGCCAAGGGAACCAGGGTCACATAAAAGGCCTCTCATAAGGGCTTCCTTGAATCAAAGGAAAAATCTGTCAGGTGGCAGTAGGGCTTTGTGGTTCGTGCCATCTCACTGTCGTTGTCTTTAATCACCCACGTAGAGTGGCAGCTCTGTTGCTGCTGACCACCACATCACATCAAAAACTGGGTCTGATTCTGCACATTTTGAAGCCTCTGCTCAAGGAGCATATCTTCTCTATGTCATCTTGAGGATCAAGTAATGACATCCTTCTTTCCCTTTCATAAATACCAATTGTGGGGATGGGGAATCTGAACTAGGAAATCAGTGTACTGATACCTCTTCCTGAAGCATGTTACCTAAAAGATCATGTGCCCATGAAAAATTCATTTTTCCATAAAACACTTATAGCCTAGGCTCTCCAATTTAATGATGAAGACAGCTACATATTTAGGTGCTTGTAACATAAATGGGCATTTTAATAGAAGTGAATTCTCTTCCAACACGTTCTATGTACTTACTTGCAGCATTATAAGCATCATTCAATACAGAGATAAATATTTGTCTGGGTAATCTTGTTATGCTTTATCTTGGCAATAATATGCCTTCATTATAAAGTTCACTGACCTACATAATAGAACATTTCCTGCTTAAAATTACATTTAAAATATTCCTTATTCCAAATAAAGTTTAAATACTGGGTAATTATAATTTTACCTGCATTTATAATATATTCTAAAGTATGTATGTGTAAAATATACATATACCAAAATAAATAAATGATTTTCTTATTTGATAAAGGATTTTTAAGAGTCTATGAATACCCACTGAAATTCAATTGATCAAATGTGATGTGACATGGAATAAATAGAACTATGAGTTTCTTACATCATTTCTCAAGTGTGGTCAAGGAACATCTGGGTCTTCCTGAGGCTTTTTCAAGGAGTCCATGAGGTCAAAACTATTTTCATAATCATGCTAAGACATTATTTGACTTTTATTCTCATTTTTCAAGAATGTAGAGTGGAGTTTTCCAGAGGCTATGTGATGTGTGACAGCATAACAAATTGATGCAGAAACAGATAGGAGAATCCAGCTGTCTTCTATTGAGCCAGACATGAAATGTCTGCATGCAAAAGACATTTATATAACAGGTTTATTATTTTTTCAAAGGAATTAATACATATTTTAAAATTATGTTTTAATTTCTGATTCAGTAAATAGTACTATATGTATAACAGAATAAGCAAAACTCTTTGGGGTGCTCAATCATTTTTAGGAGTGAAAAGGGCTCATGATACCAGAAAAATGTGAATATTTGTTTATAATATGTAATGTATTTTATTATATCTATTTCTGCACAATATATATTTTATATATATTTAATTAGTTACTTCCTAAATGCAGAACACTGAACAAATATCCTAATGTACAACATTCATTTGCCTTAGCCAGAACAGTACTGGGCAAGTGAACAGAGACTTAATCAGAAAAGCCTAGACTGTGATGGGCCTAGACTTAAGGGGTTCAGATCACTGTCTGTCTTGTCCATTAGTCCCTCTAGAGCTTAGCATATATTCCATGAATGACCCTGAAGGGCAGGGTAAATGCTTTGGCTTGGTTAGAGATGCAGTTGAGAGAGTAGGGTTCAATAGAATGAGACCAGAGAACAGTCTGAATGGGTCAATCCAAAACAAAAGAAAAAGACAAGTGAAAGTCCAAGCAGGAAGCGGGGGTTTGAGCCTTAGGAGCAATGAGAGCAGAAACAAGTTACAGAGCCTGAGCCAGTACAGGAACGACAGCCTCAGGAATATCTCACGTTCTCACAGACCCTGGCACCTGTCCAGTCCCATCTCATCACATCTCTTATGCGACCCTGAAAACATGAAGCCCTTCATGGAAGGTCAGTCTTTCGTGGCCAAGGCTACTTCTGGACGCACTCAGAAGGCTAGTCCTAACGGAGGTGGTACTATATTATTAAGGAAATAAGTAAGACCTGAGCCCAGGTACCCATGGGACATGGGATATCCATGGCTAGAATATCCCCTGGGCCTCAGGAATCTTCTCTTGGGACCCATCCCAGCCTTGCTCCTACCGGTGCGCCAAGGCAAAGATGGACTCTGGTGGGTTTAGTCACCAGCCACACATTTTTTAGATAAGTTGGGTAAAGACCTAATTTCTCAATTAGTAGAGTCGTTCAGGGACTTTTTCATTAGTCTGCTCTGTTGTGAGGTATGGAACACTCACAAAAAAAGAAGTATAACAATAAGAATTCTCTGGGATCCAGGATTCTTTCACCCTGGAATGGACACCTGGAAAAAGTGACCAGTATGTTGCATTCCTGAAAAAAATGCCTCCTTGCACTGAGGTGAGGCCTAATCCAACCCTTTATCCATAACATCCTTAACTCAAAAGGTCTTGTCTGTTATTAAAAAAAAGTGTGCTCAGATCCTCAGGGGTAGATTAGGATATAAACGGAGAGTTGGGGGAAAAAAAAGATTTGTTAAGTTTCCATTTAATGTCTCTTACATGGCTATGAGGTGGCACTCAACAAATATGTCTTTAATGAATAAATATAGTAATGAATAAATGAATGAATGAATTTCATAGCTCCAGGAAGAAGGGCAATGATAGGTAATAATACCATGATATGCTAGGCCTGGTTGTACTCAAGCAACTGTTATAAACTAAGTTCCCTTGATGCAGAGATAGTTCATTAAACTTAATTCTATACTACAGTGAGTGGTAGAGCAAAGTGCCAGACTCAGCGCCCTGATAATCTTTTTTTCCAGATTTACTGAGGCGTAATTGACAAATAACAGTGTAAGATATTTAAAGTGTACCACCTGACGATTTGATACTCATACACAATGTGAAAGGTCTCCCCACATCAAGTTAATTAACATAGTCATCACTCCACATATTTACTTTTCGTGTGTGTGTGAGAACACTTCATTTCTACTCTCTTAGCTAATTTCAGTTATATAATACAGTGTTATGAAGTATAGTCTCCATGTTTTACCTTAGGTCCTCAGACATTATCCATCTTATAACTGAAAGTTTGTATCCCTTTACCAACTTCTCCCTATTTTCCCCACCCCTAGCCCCTGATGACCACTTTTCTATTCTTTGTTTCTATAAGTTTGACTTTTTTTAAGATCTTGCATACAAATGATGCAGTCCAGTATTTGTCTGTCTCTGTGTGGCTTATTTCACTTAGCATAATGCCCTCCAGGTTCATCTATGTTGTCACAAATGTCAGGACTTACTTATTTTTTAAGGCTGAAAACTATTCCATTTTCTTTATCCATTCACCTGTTAATGGACACTTAGATTGTTTCCATACCTTGGTTACTATTAATAATGCTGCTATGAACATGGGCGTACAGATATCTCTTCAAGATAATGATTTCATTTCCATTGGATGTATACCCAGAAATGAGACTGCTGGATCATACGGTAGTTCTGTTTTTAATTTCTTAAGGAACCTCCATACCGTTTTCCATAGTTGCTGTACCAGTTTGCATTCCCACCAGCAGTGTGCAGTTGTTCCCTTTTCTCCACATTCTTGCCAACACTTGTTGCTTCTTGTCTTATTGATGATAGCCATTCTAAAAGGTGTGAGGTAATATCTTATTGCGGTTTTGATTTGCATTTCCTTGATGATTAGTGACTCTAAGCACTTTTTCATGTACCTTTTGCCCATTTGTATGTCTCCTTTGGAAAATGTCTATTTAGGTACTTTGGCCATTTTAAAATTGGGTTATTTGGATTTTTTTGCTATTGAGTCATATGAGTTCTTATATATTTTGGATAATAACACTTTACTGGATACGTGGTTTGCAAAGATTTTCTCCCATTCCAATAGGTTGACTTTTCCTTTTGCTGATGATTTCCTTTGATTAGTTAAAATTAATTTAAAATGATTAATTCTGCAAATTAAAGCTTTTTAGTTTGATATAGTCCCACTTTATTTTTGCTTTTGTTGCCTTTGCTTTTGGTGTCAATCCAAAAAGTCATGTCCAAGACGAATATGAGGGAGCTTACCTCTCATGTTTTCTTGAGTTTTACAGTTTCAGGTCTTACGCTCAAGTCTTTAAACTACTTTGAGGTTGATTTTTGTGTATGGTTTAAGATAGGGGTCCAGTTTCATTATTTTTGCATGTGGCTATCCTCTGGTGACTTTTAATAATAGTCTAACAGTAGTAAGAGCAGTGGCAAGAATGTGCACAGATTTTCTATTTTCATAGTTCTTTCAGTATTCCTGTTTCAATAATTTATTCACTTTAGAAATATTATTCAGCACTGATTACTTGCCAGACACACTTCCAGCAACTTGGCATACAACAATGAATGAGAGAGACAAAAACCTCTGCCTCCATGTGATTGACATTTTAGTAAACAAACAATGTATAATATAATATATAAATCCAGGGACTCACAATAGACCTTAGACATCAAGGACAGAGCCAGAGCTCAAATATGTTTTTATGATACTAAATCCTGATGTTTTTCCATCTGACTATATCACCTCCTCATCACACACTAAATTAAACACTATGCAAAAAAGGGCTATTTTATGATGCCTAAGGATACTGTTTATATTTATAGTATTCTCCACTTTTCTCTGAAGCCAGCATGTTCTAAAATAGGTGCATGTAAACCTAACTGATAAAAACTGGAAAATGATTTTAATTCACATCAAACTCATGCTTATAAATATCTTCCCAAAATTTTAGAGTATAATACACACATATAAAAGGGTGCTTATCATAAAGGTAGAGCTCAATAAATTTTCATGACCTGAACATCCTTCAAAGCAGCATCAAAAGACAGAACATCACTACTCCCCCACAAACCCTTCTCATGCCCCCTTCCAGTTACTATACAAACCCCAAGGGTAACCACTATCCTGATTTCTAATAGCAGAGATTAGTTCTACCTGTGCTTGTGCTTTGAATAAATGGAATCATACAGCCATCTTTTGCATCTGACTTCTTTCTCTAAATATTGTCTGTGAGATTCATCCATATTACTGTGTGTAGTTAGAGACTGTTCATTCTCATTCAATTTATCTATCTTCTCTACTATTGCTTGGCATCAGACTAGTTTCCGTTTGGGGACAATTATGGATCATGCTGCTATGAAGATTCTTATGCAGTCTTTTAGTGAATATTTTACATATTTTTCCTGAGTATATACCTAGGAGCAGCATTGCTGTGTCTTAGGGCAGATATATGTTTAGCTTTAATAGATACTGTCAAACAGTTTTCCAAACTGGTTGCACTAATTTACTCTCTTGCCAACAGTATTTGAGAGTCTCACTTACTCCAGGCTGTAAATATTTAAGTTAGATGCCAAAATGCCTTCAAAATGGACACTGATTTATCTATAAGATAAGCTCACATTATTTTATTTTCACAGAAATTTAGATATGACTGGTCCACATTATAATAATGGAAATAATAGAATAAATAAACATACCCTGGTGCTCCCTATTATTAGCCTCTCTAAGGCACTTCCAGGTACCAGCAGGAACTACAGAATATAGGTGGCAAAACAACATCAGGAAGTCTGGGATCGCAAACTACCTTTGACAAAATGTATTAAGCAAACACTTACTAACTGAATATGACTGATCATTTGACTAGAATGATAATAATCTTTTTCTCCCTTTTCATTCTCATATATCTGTGTATTCCTGAATAATAAAGTTCTTTCTCCTAGAATAACAGCAACTACTTAATGCATAAAGACAAGATGTTAGGAATGCAAAGTTTCTAGGAGATTGAATAATTTGGTCTTCCTTAATTGGGGAAAGAGCCCATGATTGCAATTTGCAAGGGCTGGTGAATCCACATTATGATAATCTAAACCCATCTCTGACAGTGTCTCTGGCTTTTAATAGAATGCCTATCATAGAACTGTGAGCAGGCAAACACTTATCTGTACCCTAATTCTGATAAATGAAACATCAAAAATGCTTGAGGCTCTGTACCATTTGGGCTCTGTACCATTTGGAATGTGAATCTTTTTTGCTCCTAAGCCTCCAACTGAAGCCCATGAAACGACAGGAACCAAATGATATTTCAGAAGGCAGGTATATAATAGATACTCAATAAAACTTAAGACTGGCAAAACAGATTACCGTTTTATTAAAAGTGATGTAAATATACAGTAATAAAAAGAAACACAATGCTGCTCCAGGTTAATTTCTAACGAATGATATAATAAACAGTGCTAAAAATAACTTCAATCACCTGGACTTCATAACTCCCCTAATCCTCCTTGGCTAACAGTACATTCACAGATGCTGTGAAATTGCTCCAAAGAAGGAATTGGGACACACTTCCTATCTCCCATGACCTTAATACTTATTAAAGACTTAATAATAACCTATGTTAGATAACCAGCCCAGACATAAAGGGGAAAAACTAAGCCGAATCTGTTTGGCCAGTGTATTCTTTTCCTCCAGGCCCTAGTTTCTCAAAGTATATTGAAACCAGGTGCCTCCTAATCTGAACACCTTCTAAGGTGAAAAATGCACGTACCTCTCCTCAAAATTCTTGAGCAAAGTTTAAGAATTACTATTCAAATTGGAATTGGGGATACGTGGGCAGACTAGGGTGAAGGAAAGAGGAACAGGAATAAATCAGGCTACACCACTTTTAGCTGTTACAGAAAAAAAGGAATCACATAATTCTGTTTTCCACTTTTTGACTAACAGAATCATCTAAATCATGCTTCAAAAATAAAGACTGAAGGACATTATGCTAAGTGGAATGAGACAGAGAAAGACAAATACTGTATGATATTACTTATATGTGGAATCTAAAGAATACAACAAACTAGTGATTATAACAAAAAAGAAGCAGATGCACAGATACAGAGAACAAACTAGTGGTGACTAGTGGGGAGAGTAGGGGAGGGGCAAAGTAGGGGTCGGGGAGTGGGAGGTACAAACTATTGGTGTAAGACAGGCTACAAGGATGTATTGTACAACACGGGGAATATAGCCAATGTTTTGTAATAACTATAAATGGAATGTAACCTTAGAAATTGTAACTTAAAAAAATAAAGAAACATAGAACCAATAAAAAATTAAAAAATAAAGACAACTGGCCCCATCTCAAACCCACTAAACTTGAATCTCCCTAAGAAGGACCTAGAGTCCATATTTTTGACAAGCTTCCCCAAGTGATTCTAAAGATCAGGAACGTTTGAAAGACGGTGGTAACAGTTTTGTATTCCGTCCAAACAATTAACCTTAGCCACTTAGAGAGTCTAAAACTTTGACTCTCAAATTTTCATAGGCATTAATTGTGTATCTTTCTTGATCTCTTTCCATGGGTGAAAAAACCAAAATACACACACCTTTATGCTGCCAATCCTCTTCATTTCTACAGCTGGCTTTTTTCTTTATTCTTCCTTTTTCATCTTTTTTATTGGAGTATATGTATATACATATACTCCAATAAAAAAGATATACATATATATGCATAAATTTGCAAAAATCAGGTAACCAGCACTGAGATCAAGAAACTGAACACCACCAGGACTCCAGAAGTCCCCCTGGTGCCCCTTTCTTTTCACTGCCCCATCATGCTAACCACCACCCTAACTTGTAACACCATAGGTTAGCTTTCCCTCTTTTTAAAGTTTATATAAATTGAATAATACAAGGTATACTCATTGGCATCCGATTCCTTTCATTCAACATTGAGCTTGTGAAGTCTGTCCATGTTGCTGTGTGTACTTTTGGTTGACTCATCCTTTTTGCTATATTATTATTTTGCAATAAGCTACCACAATTAAAACATCCATTCTACTGTTGATTACTTCCACCTTGGGATTAATACTAACTAATACTAACATACTCCTATGAACATTCGTATGCATGTCTTTGATGAACATACGGACACATTTCTGTTGAGCATACACCTAGGAATGGAATTGCCGAGTCAGAAAGTAGGTGCATGTTTAGCTTTACTTCTACTGCCAAACAGTTTTTCGAAGTGGAGGCACTTCCACCAGTAGAAGAGAAGAAGCTCAGAACCTCAGCTACTCCAGTGCTAGGACCTGCCTGCCTTTTCATTTTAACCATTTACTGTGGTTTTTATTTTGCATTTTCTATGGCTGGTTTCTGAATGGTTTTCCTTAATAACGGTTTTTAGTATCTAGATTTCTTTGTAGCTTTACCTTTCACAGTCTATAATATCTAGCACCTCAGATTTAAGCTCCTGGGTAGATTTAACCATATAAAAGATAGTAAGTTCACCTTAAATAAACTTACCCAACTCCATTTTACTTTTACTTTATAAGCATAGGCAGAAACAGTCATTTTCGGTCAATTTTGGCCTTCCTAAAAATTAAAAGAAAAAAACAAAAAGAAGGGGGATCTACATACTGGTAGATTGCTAAACCAACTCTAGTAGGTAATTTCTTCAAGAAAGAGTGAAGTTTCATTAAATTGGGGTGGGAAGGGTTGGACAGGCATGGAGGGATACAAACTTTGCATTTTTATTTTTATATTATTCTTCCTGCCTGTAGACTCTGGGCAACAAAAATTCATTTTCAGTAATGGCTCAATATCTATACTATTAACCATTGTATTTGTGAAAGCAACATAATGTGAAATTGAAGTTTTAATAGTTTGTTTTTTAATAGAAGAAATGTAATTAACTCACAAAGTTGAGCTAACAACATTATTCAAGACTCCGGTGTTATTTTTCATTTTCCCTGTGTGCTATTTTGTCACTAAAAATGTAGTGTAGATTTAGCCAGAAATCTAACTCCTAAAAAGTATTGTGTCAGGAATACCAGCCCACTAATGAGATGGCTCAAAGACACTGAGATAGACAAAGGGCAGGAAAAGATTGCTGTTTTGAAGGGAACCATGCCTGAGTGAGAATTTTTTTTTTTTTTAAGCAAAACAGAATTTCAGATTTACATGCTGCCAGACTATCTCCCCTTGGCACTTCAAAGACAGATTGGGCTGGAAAGAGAAAGAACATTTTGTGTACTCCCCCATGGTTTGGTAACCTGAAAGCACACTGGGACTGGAGCAGTTTGCAGGGAGGTGGTTAATTTGAGAGTGAGGAAAGATACATCTAATCCACTCCCTCAGGCAGAAGCCGAAATGGTGTTTAGGAAGAGATTTAGGGGGAAAAATGTCTTTCACATAGAAAAATGTATGTTACTTCTCAGAGAAGTCTGAATTTTCCATAAATAATCTTTCCTTGCCCCCACAAAGAAGTAAACCAATGTTATTATTTAAAGATTAATTAAATTAGGCAAGGAGAAAGTTCACTGAGGTTTATATAACACAAACCCATATAATGATTTTTTTCTAATTATAAAGATTTCATGTTTGAACAAACACCTTTCTTTTAAGCTGCTGAACATATTCAGGGGTAAATTAAACTATTTGAGTAAGTTAAGCAATTACAACAAATTAGACAACAGCCTCACTTGCTCCCTAAACCACAAAGTCTTCATGAATGCTTTGCAATGACCCACAAATGGAACAATGAGATGGATGTTAAAAGGTACTGTCAAAGGAACTGAACGCTAACCGAAGCAAGCTTTGTCTAAATCCATCCAAATAAAGGCAACAAATTGCCATGTCATGCAATGGAGACCCTTTCTCGTAAAGACCTGGGCAATAATGAACTCGTCTGCCCTTCTGCAGTGTCAGATCATATCAAACACAAATGAGCAAACTCTAACCTGAATATATTTACTTCTGAAGTAATCGTCTATTTATTTATAAAACCAATCACAATATCCTTTCATTCTACTATTGTGTTTTCTCTAGAAGAAAGGTAATATAAATCATTAAAGCTAACACAAAAATGTTTATTATTCCACCAACTAGCTCAAAGCCCTTAATAAAATATTGCCTCTCTCTTCCTAATGTATCTCTGATGTATATTTTATGCTTTACAATGGTATTTCCTAAACTTCAGGATCTGGCAGTCCTAAATATATGCTACAGTACCCTCGAAGCCCATGGTGGGAGTAATGAGAAATAATGCTTTGTCAGTATTCAATTATAAACTGTATGATCTTTCTCTTTTTCCACATGTTATTCATAATGCAGAGGGAGTATCTATTACAGAGAGCTTACCAGATAGAATTAGAACTTTTTATTATAATTCTAACTTATTTATATTCGTTACACAAATACAATATCTGAATTGAATACTTTCTTTTCCATCCAAATGTCTGGCATAATTTGAATACAAATGTTCCTTAGTGAATCTTTACTTTGTTGTTTCTGTAGCCAACTATATACACAGGCTTGCAGAAATTTATAGGCAGGGACAACAATCAAAATAATTAACAACCAGGGCAGCGCAGGCACTGACTAATCAGAATAAACACCCAGCCAATCAAAGTGGTCATCCATAAACAGCAAGCATGGCCATGCAAGCCTGTTTTGGCTGAAGAGCAGCCCCAATAACACATGTTTTTCTAATAGTCACTGTTTGTTGATCTTCAATGAGCTATAGCAGGGCACACGTACACACCCACACACATCTATAACTTGCTTTTCCTCTTTCTTTGTTATACAGCATTATATCATTGACATTCAGATATCCTCTTTGTGTCACCAGATACGAATCTAGTCCATTCTTCTTAGTACCATCATAATATCTCAGGGCATAGGTGTACCTTCTCTACTGATGGCTATTAGGCTACTTTCAGTTATCCCAGCAAATAAAATTTCAGTACACATCATTTATATACATATCCTTGCAGACTAACGTTTTCTTGTTTCTAATGCTGAAAATTAGGATGGCTAAGTCAGAAGATACATATATATATATGTATACATTTTTTTCATTTTGACTGATTGAGATTACCTTCCAAAAGAGTTTGCAACAATTCACACTATAAGAGTTCATATGCCCCTACAGGCTCACACATGCTGTGTTGTGGGTTGAGATCTCTGGAAAATAGCCCTTTACAGTTGTCCAGCTTGGAGGCAAGGAGTTGGACATTTATATCTCACATCATGAGTCACTGCTTGCAGGCCATCCAGGAAGAGGGCAGAATCTGGGACAAGACAGCTCCCTTTGATGCAGAAAAATTCTTGGAAAGGTAATCAGCTGAGAGTTGTCAGCCACACAAACTCTCAGTAGCAGGGAGAATTCTTAAGTCCTAAAGGGGAATGTGTCTCCATCTTAGGTGTAAAAATAGTATTTCATTATTGTTTTCATTTGTATTTCTCTAAATACTAATGCAGGAGCATACTCTCACATGCTTACTAGCCATTTGAAATTTCTCTTCTGTGATATGCTTGTTCATACCTTTTCATCTTGTTAGCTTTCATCTTATCCTTTTATAGGAAGTCTTTGTGTATTAGGGAAAGCTATTCTTTACCACATGAATTACAAATATTTGTCCCAGTCTATCATTTGTCATTCCATTTATTTAATTTATTTTTTTTGCCAAATGTATAAGGGTCCTAGCAGGGACAGATGACACACTCAAAGATTTTAACTGAAAAGAATTAAACAAAAGGGGTATGTCCAGAGAGACAGGCAGGGTTAAGGGAACTAACAAAGGTTCTAAAAATAAGAGAGAGCTATCTCTACCACTAGGTCTTAGGGATAAGAGAAAGAAAAGAATGAACAGTCTGCTAAAAGGTAGACATGGAAGAGGAGGTGATACAGTCAATAGAAGTAAGTCTCTTGGGGCCTGGAATAAGCGAGAGAAGGGCACAGAGGATTCAGACTCAAAGGAGGGAAAATGTAGAATAATCAACACACCACATAAAGCGTCTAACTTTCTGTGCAGGCCAAGATCTCAATTTTTAAAAAACTTTCAAAGCACTACAGTTTTTATCATTATTATTAGCTATTTTTAAAATAACTTTTCATTTTGAAATAGTTTAAGACTTGCAAGAAGTTGCAAAATACTTAGAAGTTCCTGTTTGCCCTTCACCCAGCTTCCTCCAATGAAGATGAACATAATGAACATAACCATAGCACATTATCAAAATTAGGAAATTGATATTGGCACACTATTATTCACTCAGGTGAAGATCTTATTTATATTTCACCAGTTTTTACATTCACTCATTTATATGTGTCTGTGTGTAGTTCTATGAAATTTCACTGCAAGTATAAATTTGAGTAAATAGCACCACAATCAAGGTACAGAATTTTTCCATCACCACAGAGAAACTTTACTGTATTAACCCTTAATAGTCACATCCTTCTCCCAACCCTAACCCCTGGCAACTAGGGAAATCTCATTTACTATAATTTTGTCACTTTGAGAATGCTGTATAAATAGAAACAAACCGTATGTAACTATTTTAAATTGGCTTTTTATTTTTCTCAGCATAACGTTATTGAGATCCATCCAAGTAGTTGTATGTATCAAAAGGTTGCTCCTTTTCGTTACTGAGTACTATTCCACTATATGGATATACCTCAAGTCAGTCATATAGGCAGAGGAGGAGGGAACAACCCTAGATAAGATGCTAGTGGAAAACAGACTAGGAGCATTGGAAAGTGGGGACAGAATTAAGTTTAATTCCACCCTAGTACTGCACGGGGAAGGTCCATAACCCAATCTAGTCCAAGGAAGGTTGTGACTGCAGGTTCTGACTCATTCTAGGCAACGATGAGATCCAAGGGAAATCGGATAGAGGAGGAATAAGACAGATACAAGGCCCGCACATCACAGAACAGAAAATGGTCAGAATGATGCAGATGGCACAAAATTTTTCCAAGAGTTTCAAAGCAAGACAAAAGATTAGCACAGCAGAATATAGAATAATCCCCTGGGAGAGGGCTAACAAGAACCAGACAGGCAACAGATCCAGAGAAAGGCTTTCCTGCAGAATCTCCCTACTCTCAGGGGGGAAGAAAGAATGAGAGAGGATAGAAACAACCCAGGAAGCCAAGAGACCTTGACAGAAGGGGGAGAGCAGACCACTTTTAAATTCACGCAATTTGGGGGTCTAGGGTGTTAGATTCACTGACCTTCTCACTTCTCTTTATTTCCAGGAGAAGGACATGCATCCAAAAGACAGTTGGATGCCAGTTTTAAACAGTGAGAAGATGCCCCAAGGTCAGAGCGCAAAGGCCCAATTTTTATAGTCAATTACAGTTACTATCCCTGACAAATGCATTTCAGTTTAAGCAACCTTTTGCTATCATGCATTACTTAGTAAATGTTCATATCTGTATTATATCTATGCCTTTTTAGTGTAAAATCACTCATCTCCTTTCTGGAAGTGAGTGGATGTAAAAATAATAAATGAATCAAGTTAATACAGTGTTGAGGGACTTCCCTGGCAGTCCAGTGGTTAAGACTTCACTCTTCCAACGCAGGGGGAGCCGGTTTGATCTCTCGCTGGGGAACTACGACCCCACATGCCGTGCATTGCGGCCAAAAAAAATAAAATAAAATAAAATAAAATATTTAAAAGAGCCCAAATTAAAAAAAGACAGTGTTGAACACAGGAAAAACGCAAGCTACATGTTTGGTGTAATAGGTTTTACTAAGAAGTAAATTTGACTCCATTTACATATTTGGACAAAATGAAAAATTTTGATCACTGCAACAAAGTGATGTTTGAGGACACTCCATTTCCAAATCTCTTTCTATGTGGAGGAGAACACGAAAAGAACAGCTGTTTCAAAATTATGGCCATTGGTTTTACATCCCAAATCCCCTTAAAAAAGGGGGTTTTCTGACAAAACATCTATCTAATCATTATGCCTTTCCCTCATCCAGAGGCAAAGGTTCTATAAGGATGTCCAGATGGCAGTAGAGTAACGTGTTTCCTGTTAAAATCAGTAAATTGTCAATTATTTCTAAGGACTGTTTAAAGTTACAAAAATAAAAATGATCATGCCTCAAATTCTGGTTTATTTACTTTCTTGACTTAGACTTGTAATTTTCATCAGAATAATTTCTTGGGCATTTTATGTTTCTCATCCCAATTACTTTAGCTTTTAAAACTGGCTGCAAAGCTCGTTCTTCTGAATGACATGAGGAGTGCAGTTTAACTGTAGTAGAGAAGATACAGCACTAGAAATTATGCCTCAACGTATATTTTTTCTATTACATGATAGTTTTTGATTTGTCATTTTCAAGTAACCCACATAAAGTATTTCATGTGTTTAACATGGTGTTCCTTCCTTATCAATACAATACATAGGTGGGACTTGCGCAGACTGAGACAATAATAATAATACCATCAAAATTTAGACTGTCTCTTAGTTATTACAAAAAAAATTTACCAATGAATAAAAATTCCTGGAGAAATCTTGTATTGTTTTGAAAATAAAAATACAAAATTCCCATACTCAGTCCAAGAATCTAACATAGAGATCAAGGTCACTTTGTTAAAACTCAAAAGTCCATGAAAATATAAATATTAGGATACTAAAAGGCTCTTGAGCAATTATTCCAATGTATTTACCCAAGCTTGTAGCAGTTTCTAGTCCATAATCATAAGGCAATTTATGACTGAACTAAAATGTCTCAAAGGTCAAGACATTAGAAAGAACAATTTGAAAATAGCAGTTTTCTAATCAGGTTACAAGTCTAAAAACAAATCTAATAAAATGTTTTTAAATAATATCATATCTTAGATTATAAACAATTCCTCATATATAATTTATATGTAAATTATAACAATAGACAGACATGTTCCTTGGCCTGTATGCAGTATTACAAATTCACCATATACCGCTACCTAAATGCCACACTGTAAGACTCCCAGGGTCTAGGTGTTAATCTATCTGGACAATATCTTAATTACTGTGTATTACCATAAAGCAATAAAACTTAATTTGAATCTGACAGTCCATCTGGTATTTCAGATGAATGAAAATAAATCAATTATTATTCCATGGAAATAGTTTCTGACGTTCCTTGTAGGTTAATAAGGTAAATTCTAAAGTTTATTCAGGGAATAAGAGGTAAAGGGGCAAATTAAAATTCAATATATTTTATTAGTTTGTTTGCTGTTGTATGAACACTGGGAAAAAATGACTCTGGAATTTATGCTAAAATAAGTGTTGGCATTCACCAGAAATCAACTAATATTGCCTAAAAGTGGTGGTGACATGGGATGGACAAAATATGACCCACTCTGATGCACAAAGGTCTAGTGGAGGATGCAAAGAACATTGTACAACAGTAGTCTCAAGAATATCACTTCAGAAAAAATGCTGCTTGTGATAGTCAAACACAGGATGAGCTGATATTTAAATCATAAAGTTGGATGATAATCACTGATAGAATGAGTTGTGACATTTTCAAATGTCAATTTTTCCCTGCTCTTACCCTTCTAAACCCCTGAAATAGGCTGTACTTCCTATATCAATGCCCAGGTGACGAGTGGGAGGCAGCCACAAAATGGTGCCTGCATCTGAATATTCTAGAGGACAGTTTTTGATCCCATTTTCACCTCCTTTGTATCCATGTATGTGGGTATGTGCGTGTGTACCTTAAGTATAGCTATACACTTCCACGAAACAAACTGTGATTAGCAAATAATTCTTTCTGCCTAGTATCTCCACCAAGCTCACAATCTTCTTTTAACATATCAAATGTTCCTTCAACAAAATCCTAACAATCTTGCTTTTTAAAAATTTCTACAAAAGGCTCTCTAAAACAGGTAGCAAGGGCTTGTTCTCTTTTGCTCAAAAAAAACCTTTGGCCAGTCTAAAAGCACAGGTAGAATATCAATTACTAAGAACTAAGCAGTAGAGCTTGAACACTTAAATATGTAAATATAAATGTTCTTCAAAATTTTCACATCCAGGAGGTCAAAACAGAGAAATGTGAACAGGTAAAGGCAAAAAAAGCTCCAAATTGCAGCGCGAAGTGAACTTCGAGCCCTGTTTGACACCAGAGCGGCAGAGAGGGAAAGCGGTAGAAACCATTACTGTCTTCCTTTGATGACACAAGCAAAACCTCTGAGAATCTCGGCATTTCCCAAAGGGATCTACAAATTATGCATGATTCATACCTTTAGAAATCACTCCAGTCAACTTATAAAATGGAGAATTCACTGTAAAAGGTTTGGAGGTCAGCCCTGAAACCATTTAACATACATAACTAAAGAAAAAAAATTGGACATTATAGTTATAAAATATACAAATATTTTAAGCCTCAGAAATTTTAGAAATAATTATACAAGCTAAAAACAGAAAGTAGAAAAGAACAAGTAGAAAAATATAAATGAGCTGATGTTCTAATTTTGCATACAGAGAGTTAAGAGATGATGCTTGAAGCTGATAAATCAAGTAGGGATTTGAGTATATATAATCTAGATGTATAAAGTTTCCAAACAAAGAGCAAATCAACCAAGATTAGATGACAAAATGAGAGGTGATGGTGGTGAAAGAAGCTATATAAGTATTCTAGTTTCATCCTCTTCCATAGGTGACCACTTTGGGGTTATTTATTGTAGCGGATAGGATTTAAATAGGTAATATATTAAAGTTACCAGATACTAGCTAGTATTGATTTATATAAAATACAATTATTTATTTGTCTAAATTAAATTTATATATTATTCTATTTATTTAGTAAAAAAACAAGCTGTTAGAACATTTAATTTGCATCCCTAGAGGAATAAATTAGAAAAAAAATTATGCTTATGAGGTTCAGGGAGATAGTAGGCAACCATGCCTCTATTTGATAAATATTCCTAACACATAATTTATTGCTCCCAAATACAAATACTGAAATTTGCCTTTATTTCTAAAGCTCATATTATCTCTTTGGGTAGAGATTTTCTCGGTCATATCAATTAGTAAGAAATGCTGCTTTAGAACAGGTTTAAAGCATCAAAAATATTACCAATATATATTTATGGAATTAAATTGATTTTCTGCTCTTGTGAATGTGTGTGTGTGTCTGTGTGTGTCATAAAAGGAGGCTTGAAAAATGATCACCTAGCCCTAAATTCTATGATTATAGAACCATAGACCTTGTCTGTATGGTGTAAATACACACACATGCACACAGACACACAATTCAATACCTAACACAGCATTGTATTTCAAGGGTAAAAAGACAGAGGCAGCTCTTTCAGGAATTAGACTTAGTACAGATATAAGGATTTTAACTTATGCTGCAATTAAAGACCATTTTTATAGATGCAGTAGGATTTAAAGAACTTAAGAAAACTGAGACGTAATATTTCATTTTGCTTCATGTATTTTTAGCCTCTGTTGTTTGATGAGTACACATTTACAATAGTTATCCTTTCCTGATGGATTGATCTTTTTATAATTATGTAATGTCTCTCTTTGTCTCTAAAAATTTTCTTTGCTCTTAAGTCTACTTTATCTGATATTAATATAACTGCTTTTTCAGAAATTAATGTTGTACAGTATATGTTTTTCTATCCTTTTACTTTCAGCCAACCTATGTTGTATTTGAAGTGCATACCTTATAGACGGCATATTATTGGATCATGTGTCTTTATCCACTAAGCCAAAATCTGTCTTTTAATTGGAGTATTTAGACTATTTGCATTTTCAGCAGCTTTGCTGATTCACATACGATAAAATTGGCTCAGTTAAAGTACATAGTTCAATGGTTTTGTATATTCATAGGCTTGCTCAACCACTGCCATAATCAACTTTGAGCATCATTCCCCAAAGAAACTGATACCAATTAGTATCCCCTCTCTGTGTTCCCTCAACCCACACCACCACCAACCCCTACCCCCAGCCCCAGGAAACCTGCAATCTGCTTCTTGACTCTATAGATTTGCCTATTCTGGACTTTTCATATAAATGGAATTATACAATATATAGTTTTTTACAAATAGATTTTTTTTCACTCAGCATAAGGTTTCCAAAATTCATCTATGTTGTAGTATCAGTACTTCATTCCTTTTTATGGACAATTTTCTATTTTCTGGATATAATACAAATCTTTATCCATTTATCAGTTGATGGACATTTGGGTTGTTTCCACTTGGGGATTATTATGAATAATGCTGCTATGAACATTCATGTACAGGTTATTGTATGAATGTATTTTTTTCTATCTCTTGGGTATATAGCTAGGAGTAGAATTGCTGGGTCAAATGGTAATTTTATGTTTCGCAATTTGAAGACCTGCCACACCATTTTCCAAAGTGACTGTCCCATCTCACGTTCTCACCAGCAGTGAATGAGGGTTCCAGTTTGTCCATATCCTAGTCAACAGTTGTTATTATCTATCTTTTGATAATAACTTTTTGATAATAACTATATATCCTAGTGGATGAGAAGCAGTACCTCCCTGTTTTTGACTTACATTTCTCTGATGACTAATGATGTACAGATTCTTTTCATGTATTTAATAGACATTTGTATAACTTCATGGGAGAGAGATATCTATTCAGAACCTTTGCCCATTCCAAAATTGTACTGTCTTGTTATTGAGTTGTGAGAATACTTTATATATTTTGGATACAACTCCCTTATCAGATCAGATATATGATTTGCAATATTTTCTACCAATCTGTGAGTCGATTTTCACTTTCTTTATGGCGTGCTTTGAACCATAAAAGTCTTACATTTTGATGAAGTCCAGTGTACCTATCTTTCTTTTGTTGCTTACGCATTTGGTATCACATCTAAGAATTCCTTGCGTAATGCAACATCGCAAATTTTACACCTATTACTTCTTCTAAGAGTTTTATAGTTTTAGCTCTTAGATTTAGATCTATGATCCTTTTGGAGTTAATTTTTGTGTATGGTGTAAGTAGGAGGTCGATCTTCACTCTTTTGCATGTGACTAGCCAGTTGTCCCACTACCATTTGTTGAAAAGACTATTCTTTCCCCATTGAATTGTCTTAGCACTCTTACTGCAAGTCAACTGGCCATCAATATAAGAGTCAATTTCTGGACTCTCAATTCTATTCTATTAACCTATGTGTTTATTCCTATGCCAGTACCCCACCATCTTGATTACCTATCTTTGTAGTAAATTTTGAAATTGGAAAATGTGAGTCCTCCAACTTTGCTCTTCCTTTTCAAGATTGTTTTGGCTATTCTGGGTCTCTTGCATTTCCATAGACTATTTATATTTAAAGTAATTTATTCATATTTTAGGGCTTTAGTCTGTCATTTTATAACTTGCTTTCTGTTTCTTTCCTCTTTTTCTCTTTTCTTACTTTCCTGGGGGTCATTTGATCATTTTTAAGGTTTCTATCTTGATTTATTTACTGTGTTTTTTAGTATATTGCTTTGTATAGTTTTCTTAGTGGTTACTCCTATATACGTAATATAATACACTATATATAAGTTATCACAGTCTAATAGTATCAGCATTTTGGGGGTGCAGGGAATCAACTTCCTGCTCAGTACTACTGAAGCCCAAGAGGACTATGGGTTTTTTGGGTGGGATAAACCTAATTTAGAGTCTCAGTTCCACCTTGTGCAAGTTACTTAACATCTCAGAACCTTAGTTTCCTTGTCTACAGGTGTGGTTTTTCTGATGGTGTTTGACAGACGTTGCCCTAAATTTCTTCTGTTGTTAGGCTACCATTTTCTTGATCATTTGACTAAGGGAAACGGGATTTTCTTAGTCTGTTTTTTTGGTCTGTGCCTGTTGGTGGTCCTGGGTTGCAGACTTCTGCAGCCCCCTGTCCAGGATATATGAGAAGCAGTAAGGAAATTGAAGGTACTCCCTGTTGTTTAGTTGGTCAAGTTTCTCAAGTCCCTCACGTTCCTAGGCAGCCCACCTTCCTCTTTTGATCTTTCAGAGTCTTCCTACGCTTGTTAGTCGTGTGATATCTAGGGATTTTTACTTGTAAGGGGGAGGAGCTGGGAGGAATGAGGCTAATCCATCTTGGTGAAACTGAAAGTAACATTCATTTTAGTATGAAAAATGCTCATTTGTGTCATCTGAACTCCACTGGTACACTCTGATATTTCCTCCCACAATATCTTAGGAGGGTTAGACTATTTGGGAAGAGGGACAAAATTATCCCTTTTGTTTTTCATACACGGGCAAACATTCATTTATATTTATCTAAAAGTAATTGTAAACATTTGAAAATAATTATATGGTTGAGTCACTTCAATTAGTTAAAACAGTTGGATGAGAACACAAGAGAGTATTTCAAGCAACAGCTGAGGAGAAGATTTTAATCTCATTACAACTGATGTCAGCATTCTACCTGAGGCAAAAATAATTGCAGCAGCTTCAACCCATAGCCCCAACTCATCACATACAGTACCTGCACTGGATAACCATGCAAGAGAAAATGTGCTAATAAAGGGATAGTGAGCACACAGAGTTCTTATTTGGGCCTTTGTAGCCATGTTGCAAGCTAGTGCATGATGTAGTCAGTCTTGTGTGCGTAACAGTCATTTCCCAGTCTTTCCCCGCTGCCAGCACATGTGATGGAATGCTCGTTGCATGTGCTCCTGTGGAAACAAGAAGACTATGGGGTTTTTTGGGTGAGATGAAACTAACTTAGTTTCACCTTGGGCAAGTTACTTAACATCTCAGAACCTGTTTCCTTGTTTATAACATAGAGGCTCCAGAAGCTATTAATTCTCTAAAACGATTAAATGAAAGTATGTAAAGTGCCTTTCACAGTACCTTGGTCCACAGAAAATGCTAAATAAGTATATTTTTGACCCCCTGATTTTGCACTGACCCAACAGTGGAGCTAGAGCTCACATACCTCAGTGCCACCAGGATTGGCTTTGACATTCCTCCATACTCTAATTTATGAGGTAGAATTCCAATTCTGCAATACAGAATACCAACCAAGAACATTATGGAGTCCCAGACCTATTTTTCCCTAAGGAAGTGTCTTACCAAAAGTACTAAAAAAAAAAAAAAAAAAAGAAAACAAAACCTCAGTCTCAAAACAGACATGTATTTAATTGGAATAAAGATAAAAATTCTAACCTTCCTGATCAATCTTTCCCCATAAGTCATTAAATTTCAAGTATACTTTTTCTAAAGATATATTTAAGGAAAAATCTCAAGAATTTCTATTTTAGTTCTATTTTTTTTTCCTGAGAGTTATTTGAGGATTAAATGAATTTTTAAATCATGTGTAGAAAAGGTAAAGATTCTCCCACACATATCCCCTACATACAAGCAGCAGAATCTCAATAATTAAATTCTTTCTCATCCCTCCCTTTTTCCCAGTGCTCTCTTATAAGATAAAGGACAATTCTGGGTTAAGTGGGGTTTCTCAAGGTCAAACTACTGTCATAAATTCTCACTCTTTGGCCTACAGGGACATGGAAACACTTGAAATAATAAGTCCAGTTTATCCAATGGAATGTTCTCTGAAAGAGTAAGCCAGATTCTCCAGGTTGTAATCCTGGCTCACCACTGATGGGTTGCACAGCCCTGGCACATCACTCAGATGCCAGGCTTCAGCCTCCCAGCTAAGTGGTGAAGCCACACAGCACTCCACATTCAACAAGCATTTTCTCCTCTAGCCTGCCCACACCCTTTGGTGTCAAGGGAAACGTAGGCAGTCATTTCTGCCCTCATTTAAAAGGCAAAGAAATGAAAGGTCTGAGAATCTTGGTGTTTCCCAAAGGGTGAACTACAAACTGTGGATGATTCAGAGGCAGCCTCTGAGATGGGAGAAATACTGACTTTGAGGGCCGAAGAGAAAAACTGTTAAAGCAAAGGGACATGAGAAGAAATATTAAAAGCCCAAAAGAATAGCTGCTAGCAGATATTAAGCTGGCAAATGAAAGGATGAGGAAAGAGCAAAACAGCTGTATAGGACATGAGGAAATGAGACATTCAAGAGAGTTGAGTTCTCTGGACAGCTGACCCTTAGTGCTATCGAGGGCCAGGAATTTCAGCATTGACTAATCACTTAAACTCTGTGACCGACGGAAAACCATGTCTCAGAATTGTGAAATGACTTGGATAGCTTAGCAGGAAAATTTCCCCATTTCTTACTTCAAATTGGGCTAGGTCCTGACCTCATGTATTGCCAACTTTGATGGATATTAGCCAGCTGCCCCTGCCCTAGGATTCTAAATTCTGGTTCAATAGGTTTGAAGTACATATTTTTAACAAGCCTCCCTGCTGATACTGAAGCCCAACAAAGTTTGGAATCCTCCATCCTATACCTCAAGGCCTCTTTTCCACGTGCATTTTACTCTTCTTGTAGCTGAATCTTTGGGGGGAGTAAGGTGTGCTTATTTGCTACTTTCCTGAGAAAGAAATGTCTTCTCCATAACTCTCATCCACACCCTCCAACCCAGAGGATATGAGTTATCTAAATTTTACTTATTATGAAGATTTAAAAACACAAATCAGGCAGCATAAGAGTTAGAGAACTCAAAGGGCCACTGAAATGTAAATGCATGAGAAATGGAGTCATTTTTGAGAAAAGATCCAGGAGCCATTGCATCATTCCAAGGTCAGATAAAATAAAGAATAAAAAAATATGTTCTGATATGTTCAGCATGCCAGCCATGCTTTCTGATCTCCCTGATGAGAAGGCCTTGTCATTTTAAGGGAAAAGATAAAAAGCATATACTTTTATCTGTGAAAAGGTTTAGAGAAATTGAAGATTTTTATTAAATGCAATATTCATTCAGTGCTATCCTAAAAACAAATTCAATGAATCAACTTTTTACAAGTGGAAAAAACAGAGTTTCAGCTTTAAAGTAATTCCATACATATCCATGCATATACAGCCATCAAAAATATATAAAAGAATGTTTTTATACGTACAAAAGAATATAGTAAGATTATAGCCAACTTGACAGCAGTATTTGGATAACAGCTTAGGAAAAACCTCATTCAAAGTTTAATATGATTAAAATTTAAATGAGAGACTATTAAGCTGCCTTTTTATCTTTTGTAATTTTAATTTTACTCAATAAAGAGAAAATTCTATTCTTATATATTCCTTTATAAAATGATCCAAGTGCATAGCCATGTCTCAAATTATAAACCACCCCAAAATTTATGCAAAGAAGTTAGTCCCTTCTACCTTGGCCATCTTTGCAGTAGAGATCATTGCAATGGCAGAACTGCTCATCTCCAGTCAATCTGTACCCCAATCACCTATCATACGTATAAACAAAAATCCTTTGTCAACTTAATGTCTCTCTTTTCCTCAACATAACTTAACGGTGTCAGAAATTGAGGTTTGAAAAGGAATGTTTTTAACCTATGTTCTATATCTGATTCAATTACAAGAGAATGAAAACATTTTCATGACATTCAGACATTCATGTCTTGTCGTGGAAGCAAGACATGCATAATATAATATTATTTAAATCAATATTTGAAAACTAATAAAAAGATTACTGAATTACAAGTTGATTTAATATACACTATACTCTAAAACTGTGCACTGCATTAAGAAACGGATTTCACTACCTTATTCTATCAGAGTTCTAGGATGAATTAAATCTTAACTTTCATGTTCCCCCAAATAGTCTGCACAATAAAATTGCATAGACAGAAAGGCAGACAGAGAATTCTACTGCATGCATGGAGATTTTCTATCATACAATAGAAGTTAATTATTCAAAGCTAATAACAATTATACTGGGTAAAAAGGGGGAAAATATCTTATTTTTCCCCTCCAACTTGAGCATCTCCTGCTTAAAAAGATAAGATGACAGTAAATATGAGCAGTTTAATTAGCAATGTAATTAAGTATAGGTCTTTGTTTGGAAG
This sequence comes from Eubalaena glacialis, assembly GCF_028564815.1. Taxonomy (NCBI): domain Eukaryota; kingdom Metazoa; phylum Chordata; class Mammalia; order Artiodactyla; family Balaenidae; genus Eubalaena; species Eubalaena glacialis. The sequence continues at coordinate 47,412,731 of NC_083728.1, read as the reverse complement.
TGAGACTTATGAGGACCCCAAAGCATCATTATTCCTTAAACCAAAACTACTACTGATAGAAGACAAAGGTCTCAGTCAACCTTCAACTTCACTCTACAGTTCCCTCCTTGTTTCCAATTTCCACCTAAGGCCTAATTCACCTTATGACATTAGCTTCCTCCAAGTTTCCTACCAGCAAGGATCCCCTTGCCTCATGCATAATGTTTTATTCCTGCTATGTATTCAGTCACTCATTCTTTTATTTACTCAGCAAAAAGTAACCAAGAACTTCATTTGTGCCCAGAAAGGTACAAAGTGCCAGGGACCAAAAAGATGAATAAAATACATTCCTGCTCTCAATGAGTTTATAGTTTTACGATTGTAAAAAACTGTGTGAATCCACTCCATTGCAAGAAAGTGCTCAATACTGATAGGAACTTTCTGGTCTTCTAAGGTAGCTTAGAAGTTGTTTCCCAGTGGTTAAGACTCTTTGATTGTCTCTTTAGCTACCTATGTATTTCTATGAATATTCTCAAAAATACCTAAACAGCCAAAGGTGGCTTTAAAGAGAAGATGCCTCCTTACAGGCTGATGAAAGAATGTACTAATGTGGGTTCTGCACAAGTGTAATGGTCTTCAACCTATTCCCTTTATCAGCTTTCTTTACTTATTTTTCCCTCAGAAAGAGATCTGAAAATTATCTGGAAACTTTGTTTTAACAGCAGAAGTTGTTTTTTTGTTGTTGTTGTTGTTTGTTTTGTTATTTATTTATTTATTTTTAACATCTTTATTGGAGTATAATTGCTTTACAATGGTGTGTTAGTTTCTGCTTTATAACAAAGTGAATCAGTTATGCATATACATATGTTCCCATATCTCTTCCAACAGCAGAAGTTTTTTCTAAGCAAAAGCTTGCTCTGCCCAAAATATAACTCAGATAAAATTAAAGAAGAAGGTAAAAAGGGACAAGAGAACTTAATGAGCAAATGTTGAAAAACATAACTCAGTTTTTTAAAACAATAGACCTGAGTCTCAGAGATACTAAGTTCCTTATCAACAAACAGCAAGAAAATGGCAAAGATACTTAAAATGATTTTTCACTACATTATTTTTCTACTCTCCTCTATTAATTTTATTTATTGATCAAATATGTATTGAGTATCTACTATGATCAGATACTTTTCCAGGCACTGGGGTTACAATGATGTGCAACAACAGATATAAATCTCACTTTTGTGGATTTAGAGCCCAAAGCCTTCGTGTTCCTTTCTAAACATGAGAGGTGGCCATCAGGGTTAGGTTATGCATTGTGAACTACTATGTCCCTTTCTAAAAATATAATCTTTAAAGATCTCTGACGATGTGACCTAGGATAGCTACTATGGCTCAAGAAGTAGGAGTTGTTTTTCTAGGTACTCCTTTTAGCAAAAACTAGTTGGTAGGAAGAGAATTTGCCGCACTTGTCCTTAAAGGAAGTTGGGTGAGACAGCTAAGTCTCCTTTCTGGAAAGGGTACGGAAAGGGAGGGAGGGGAATGGTGAATGTGGCAGTTGCTGATGGTCCACTGCCCAGATCCCCACGGCACTGACTGTTTCTGTACTACTGGTCCAACTTCCAGTACTGTGTCTCTTCACCTAGGAGCTTTATCTGGCCATTAGAGTTTGCTTTGCCTGGGGACAGCCAGTAATATCCTCCAGCTCTCTCATCTCTCGGGTAGGATGACTCTGAGACACACATCTACACTGTTTCCCAGAGTTCCCCAGTGGAAATAAACTCTGGTTGCTCCAGGTTAACTGCTTGACACCCCTTTTTTAGCTTCATTCACTCCCTGTTTTACTTCCCTCACTTCCAAGTTTGCATTTCCTAAGAATCAGCTCCCAAAAAAAGTACTTGGCATTTTAATCTGTGACTCAGGGTCTGTATATAAAGAAACCCCAAATAAGTACGTTTTGTAGTTATATATCTACAAGACAAAACTCAAAAGGTAAAAATGAGAGAAAATTTTGATATACAGTGGAAATATTTCATACCAGTATTCTGAATATAAAACTGAGTTCATTATTGGAGGTAGAAGTAGAACTGTCATGGGACCACTATTTCTTTACTCAAGAAATAAAGAGAAAAATACTTTTCATGTTCTGACTCTAAAAATGTGAAGGAGACACAACCCTTGCTCTGAAGAAATCAAAGGCTAGTGGGTAAGGCTGATACAAGTGCAAAGACAGCCTCTAAACGTGGCCACCAAGTATTCTTCCCATTGTTGTACACATGCCCCATTGCAATGTCACGCTGCTGCTCCTCTTATCAAGAGGTGGGGTCTCTTTCTGTCACTCTGAATCTGGGTCAGCCTTGTGATTTGCTTTGAACAACTGAATGCAGTGGAAGTGATATCTGGGACTTCTAGTCTAGCCCTAAAGAGAACTGGCAGCTTCCGCTTACCCCTCTTGGAGCCAGCCACCATGCCGGAAGTCCAGGCTAGGCTGCAGAATGCTTAGAGCCAATGGAGGAGCCTTTGGAGGAAAAGATACCATCTTGGAAGTTCCAGCTCCAAACAATATCCCCGCTCAGTAGAGCTGGTTGAGTGAACTCAGCTATACCATTGAGAAGGAAAACACCCCCAGCTGAGTCTGACGAACTCACAAAGTCAGGAGAAATAATAAATTGCTGCTTTCAGCCACCACATACTGGGGTGGTTGGTTAAGCAGTAGCAATAACTAAAACTGCAAGCAATTACAGTGCAGCTTGATAATTCTACTGGAGTGAAGTACAAAGTGCAGAGAAGGACAGAGAAAAGATATTTATTGGGTGAGCACCTACTATGAGGTGAATACTGTCAGGGAATAACGAAAGATAAAACGCGATTGCTGCTATAAACACGCATTTTTGCTGGGAACAATGGCTAGTATTTGTAATGATTAGAGAATACCCAAGTTATGAGCAGTATAATTGTGACTCTATGGACAATAAAAGTTGAGAGAAAAAAAAAGATATATAAGTTTGGACTGGTTGAAGGACTGGAGTCTTGGTCAAAAGAAGATGGGAAAGCCTTCCAGGTAGGGGAAGAGTTGAGTAGAAAGGCAAGAGGCCAAGTAGGAAAGACAACAAGGATCTGTCTCACAGTGCAGGTGAGAGGAGCAGGAAACGTGGATAGTAAGATATAATCTCTTCTTTATTTTCTCCCCCCATAGTCCTAAAACTGGCTCCTTAAATATGAATAATAATGACTATCGGCCCTTCTTTTCTTTGAACCAGTCAAAATGTTAAGAGAACCACTTATGAAGGGGAGCAAAATATCACCCATCTTCTAATCATGGTCAAAAGGTAGATTTGTGAAATATTTGCTTCTTTTTTCTCCCAGAGGACTCTTTATTCTATTTAGGCAAACCTCATATTAGTTAACAATATGCCTATTACTATGACTACATTGCATCTACTGAAATGCTGACCTTAATAGTTGATGCTATCAATACAAGAAAGGTTATAGAAATTATTTCAGATTTCCATCTGTGACAGATTTTTAGCATGCTTAAAGAGAGTTTCAATAGTTCCTATCAGTACAATGTGGGTGCACAGCATTTCATGCTTCAAAAATTAATAGGGGATCTGTTTTCCTGCACTTATTTAAATAGAATTATCGTTGATATATTCATTTCCATAATAACTTGTTCTCATTTTTCAAAATAAAAACATGGAATACACTTATGAATTTAAAAAGAACTCTGGTTAGAGTTTACTGTTTCATCTTTGACACTGCAAACAGTCACTGCAATTCCATCTTTGTTAGGTGTCTAGGACATGGCTGAAATAATATATGTGTACATGTATACAGCTATCTCTATACCCATATATGTAAATAATGGTTTATGGCTTGTATACCTGCTGAGATTTATTAAAGAAGACACCTTCACTGCTTCTCAAAGATAATAGTTACCTGAATGTACACAATTCTATGAGAGGTGACTTATCTCTCTCCTCCACGCCTTCAAATTAATAGTGTTTTCCTAACAACTACCACAATTTCTCAAAAGTGAACTTTAACAAACAAAGCATTTAGATGTTATGAAATGGACTATCTTAATGTTCATAAAAGTTATTGCTTACATCCTGCATGATTGCTTAATTACTATGATTCAGTTATGAGCAAAACAAAATGCAGAAAGCATATCTCACTTGCTCTACAGCCCAGAAACCACATCCACAATTAAATTGGAAGATGGTGGGATGTCTCCTCAAACAATGCAAGCAAGTGGTGGAAATGCTTCTTCCTGCTCATTGGGTCTGGGTTACAGTTGAATCATAACTACTAAGGGATCCCGCAGGCTGTAATGAGTAGATTACCTCAGACCAAGCTTGCTGGCTGAGATGTGCACAGCACTCCAGGAAGGGAGTTTGGAATAATAAACAGCGGAGTCTCAGATCCAAGGAGCAGACACGAGTGCACAAAACTCACCCAGGGCCCAGAGAGGGGATCTGTACAGAAGAAATTTCTGGGAAATAAAATGACTCATTGGCCGAGGCTAGAATAAGTCCAAGCCTGTTGGATAAAGTGTGCATACAGGCAGGCAGAGACACAGTGCCTCTTTTTCCCAGACAGGCTTGTCCCTACATTTAACCATCTATACTGACGTTTCATTTCTCAGACATGTTGTGTCCCACCTCCATCAAGTGGTCTCATCATCATCACATGGACAGATGCCACAGTGCTCTGTCCATACGCTCCCAGCTTTGACCATTTCAGGCATGCCAGGCTGACTGCCAACTGTCAACACCTGAATCATTGACCGAGCGCCTTCTCTACCTGCCAAAGACCACTTTGCCTATGTACATGGCAGGCTGTAAACACCAAGGAATTAAGGTCCCTTAGATCATTCCTCAACTAATGACTGGCAGGAGTTGATGAATAAATACCCCAGCTCCCTTATCTCTCAGGTGGGATAACTCAGGGTCATGCTCTACATTGTCTCTCAGAACTCCTGAGCATCACTACCCTTCAGTTGCCCACCTCCTTATTGGCTTTCTTCCTTCTCTGTCCCCTACCAGTGTTCCTTGGCAACAGCTTCTACTTAAACTACTTACAGTAGACTCTGTCTCAGGTTTGTTTCTCTAGGAACCCAAATTAAAACCCTCCTCCTCCTCCTCCTCGTCCTCCTCATCATCATCATCATCCTCCTCCTCCTCCTCCTCCTCCTCATCGTCATCATCATCCTCATCATGACAACAACAACAATACCACTTATTGGGTTCCTACTATAGGGACTTGAGGTTTTTATTCATTATTCTATTAAAATTTTAACTTTCATAACAGGCAGCTATACTGCCCATACCTTACAGTTGATAAAGAGAGGTATGGGGGATTTAAATAAGTTGCTGAGATCTAGACCACTGAGTTAACAAGTGAAGGATGGAAGCCAAGATCTATTTGATTCCAAACTCATTTTGCTCTTTCTATTGTACTATGCTGCCAGCCACAAAAACTAAAATTTAAATGACTTAAAAACAAAATCCACATGTTGAGCCCTTCTCTATCTTCCAAACATATATTAGAAGGAAATCATTTTATTTCAGTACTTGGAAATAAATGTCCAAGAATACATTTGTTAACCTATTAATACTTTCAAAAAGAGTCATCAGAAGATGGATAGTATTTTCATTCATCTGGAATATTCCTCCATTAAATGTTTGGTTGTGTCTCCTTTTTGCCACAGCAGCATTTTATAACAGCATGAGACCTCCTCAAGGGCAGGGACTATGCATTATTTGTGTTTGTGTTCCCAGAAGCCAGCCTAATAGACATTCAGTGAATGTTAGATGAACTGACTGACCTGAGTTCTAGTAAATTTTAATGATATGGAAATGTCTGGGGCAAAAACTGGTTTCACTAAGACTCAACCTGGCTGCAAAGGAGGTTGCTGTTCCTTGATAAGGGAGAGAAATCTTACAAAATAAGAAGTGAGGTCCATGGTCTTCCCAATGGTGTTATCTATACAGAGAATGATCTGTGCTTCAAAGACATCTGATAAGTTAATGTAAATGGTACATTTGATACAATATCAATTGTATTGTATCAATTATTTGATACAATAATTGAATATCTTGAAAAAAAAGTTAAATTGAATTTAGAGTAATGGGGAAGAAGAATTCTGGAGTTTAGAATTCTAGGTGTTATAGTATAGATCTGCTTCATGTCACTGGAGATAACCCATTGGAAATATTGCTGACTCCATCAAAGAACAGGTGGTGCATTTCTTTTCCAAAAGGAAGGAAACAGCTTTTCCTGAAGATTTCATAGTCAAGCTCTGTCCATTAACAATCCAAATGTTTCCACTAATGACATGTATCATTTAATCAAAAAGTAAAGACTACTACTTAGGACTGGGTAGCTGAGCCTTTGCTTACAACACCTTGCCATTTCAAATATTTATAATAAAGTTACTTTACTAGTCTTACGACTTCCTATTTATAATTGTAGAATAGAAGTTTCTAAATGTATGGAAGAAACAGTCTGTGAGAGACAAATTGTTTAATTGTGCCAATATGCCAATTATACAAAAAAAGTGTATGAATTAAACATTCAAATCCTAAATGGCTACACCTTACAAAGTGTAGAGTGAAACAATCATCAGTCAAAATAAGTCCATACCCCACATATAGAGTATAAAATATCTAGAACTTTTGTAGTCCAGCGAATGCTATTTGAGACATATTGGTCATATGAAAATAGATACAGGAAAGAGGAAGAAAATGAAGAGCAAAAGGACAGTTTTCTACAGAATAAAAATATCCCATTATTACATTTTCAAATAACTCTTGTTTTTTTTAATATAAGACTCTTAAAATTAATCCTAGAGAAGCAGAATCAAAAATTTACAGTAATTCCCTTCTTCATTAATTCATTATGCAAAATTTTACATTTAGTTTGGAAAAAAATCTTTCCAAAAGTAGAAACTGCATGTAAATTAGAGTCATATTTAGTCGCAGATTATTTTCCCCAACATTTAATTATGAGAATTTTCAATCATACAGCAAAGTCAAAAGAACTGTAGAGTGAAATCCCATATATCCACTACCTAGATTCTACCATTACCATTTTACTGTGCTTCTTCTATTATGTGTCTATGGATCTATACATTCCTCTACCCATTCATTAATCCATCTGTTTCTGGAGCATTTCAAAGTGGTTTTCAAACATCAGAAAAATTCTCCCTAAATGCTTCTGCATGCATATGATTAAATATAGTTCAATATTTGCTTCCATTTTATAAAATTTGCATGCAATGAAAGGCAAAAATCTTGTGTTCATTCTCCGAGTTTTGACAAATGTGTACACTTATGAACACCTGAACCCCTCTCAAGATATAGAACATTGAGCTACAGATTATTTTGAGAAAGAAAAGAAATATGTGGTATAAGCTCTCTTTTCTTTGAAAAAAATCCAAAATTTTAAAGTAAAACAAGCGATACCATTTTTTCCCTTAACTTCAATAAATTTTTTCAATTCCATCACAGCAACTAAATAAAGAGCAGCATGTGACATGATGCCTAAGGATTAGTTTGGCTTAGGACAGGGATGCTATGCCAAACGCCAGCAGTGCCCATGCTGGCAAGATAAATGTAGGGGTAGGTGAGAAAAATACAAAAGGGAGTGGTGGAGACTGCTATCAACACATTCACACTCAGCTCCAGCCTTGTCAGACCTTCAGATTATTCAAGGAGGGCTGGAAATCCAGATTTTTATAAGCAATATGTTAAATTTCTAAAATGTTAACAATTAATTTGAAAATCTTAAAAACATTATGTGGTTCAGTCAAATTGAGCCTATAAGTCCTCCCTTCCCCAGTGTGCATTTTCTTGCTTGGAGTTTCATGCTATTTCATGACTTGTAGTAGTACATATTTATTATGATCAGCTCATTCTTTGAATCAACAGGTGAGTCTCCAAATCAAGACTTAATGGATCTATTTATCAATATTTTTTAAAAGTTTAAGACTTGAGCACTGAGATACCCTAGATACTATTATAACAGATATAAGAGGATCAGAGAAACCAGAAGCAAATACTAATACAGTCTCTTTCTCCCCAGGTAACAGTCGCCCCTCAGTATCCACAGAGAATTGGTTCCAGGACCCGCCACCGATGATACCAAAATCCGAGGATGCTCAAGTCTCACAGTGGCCCTCCATATCTGTGGGTTCCACATCTGAGGATAGGGAGGGCTGACTGTATATTTATTGAAAACAATTTGTGTGTAAGTGGACCTGTGCAGGTCAAACCTGTGTTGTTCAAGGGCCAAATGTACACCTGTATATTCTCCCACAAACTGGGACAGATAATATCAGGGTTTTTGTAGATACCGTTTCCTCTCAGTCTCATCATTTGTTCACTTATTCATTCAGTCAATAAACATATATTATGTATATATGTACCAGGCACTGTCCTAGGTCTGGGGATAAAATAGCAAGTAAAATAAAGACCCAGGTTTCATGGAATTGAGTTCAGGAAAGAAAGACAATTAATGTATAGTATACCTTGTGATTATAAATGATAGAAGAAAAAGCAAAGCAGCGTCAGGGTGAGAGGGTTACATAAGGTGGTCTGAGAAGGAATATTCCAGAAAACTGACATCTGAACAGAGGTGAAAGGAACTGAGAGAGAAAACCCTAAGAATATCCTGGAGGAGAAGGGGTTCGTGCAGAAAGAACTTGCCAGACTAAATGGAAAGACATCAAATCCATCCCAAAAAAGCATGTCACCAAATGCAAACTTATATATGTGTGCTTCCCTTTAAGAATATCTATTCTCACATAAAGTATATACAAAGTATATCCAAACTGAGAGAACAACTCACGATTTGGGATTTAAAGATATGAAACTCTAGTGAGGATTTACCACAAGCTTTTTATACAGAGGGGTCAATTCTGTAATTAAGATATAATATGATTTACAATTTTTGATGTACACTCTGGGGAATGCATTCATTCCATGAGGAGGGTCCTCCCTACCAACAGAACTCATAAGTGCTGCACACTGCAACATAGAGTAAGAAGGGGCCAAATTATGTATGGTTGGCAGATGATTTTCATATAAGAAAAGGAAAGATAGATGAAGAATAAAAATGTGAGCTTATTCTATAGTCTTCAGAGATTATGTCTGATTTTCTTTCCTTGAGCCCCTCTGAATGGAGAGTAGGATTAGGAAAGTTAAAGAACCTGTATCTTGCCAACCTTTCAAGGGACTGATGTCAGGTGGTGCTAATCCACCTTGACATAGGATTTTCTTGCTCAGGAGCTCCAAACAGGGAAAAGGGATAATGACAACAACATCACCGAACCCAGCAATGTCTGTCTTTTGTCACCCATCATGCCAGTTTCAGAAAAGTCAGTCAGTGTAACATTTCAATCAGAAACTGGCAGAATTTGCCTTTTTTACACCTGTCAACATTGAAGATAATTGTGCTCTCAGGGCCATCCCACTGAAAGAAATATATGGAAATTAGAAATATATCACATTTCCAAGAAACTGCCAGTGTCTGGGTGGCTTTGTGAGCTCTCTTTCTTTTCCGTTTAATGTAAAACTAGAAGGGTAAGGACAGGGAAAGGGAAGGTTGGAAGCACACAGTGAAATATGTTCGGCTGCCTGCGAAGTTACCACATTGAAGTTTCCCCTGCTTCTTGCCTTGACATAAACACTTCATAGTCTCCAATTATATTAATTGCTCATGTGGTAAAACACCATCTGGGTAATAAACATAACCAAGTTCACAGACAAGATAAATTTGAAAATGTCCTGAATGTAAACAAGGGCAATATAAAGATACTGTTCCATAATTTTTTGGTTTTAGAGTTTTATTTTTAATAAACTGGGACTCTTTTGAAAGTCTACATTCAGCTGAGGTAAATATTAAGACTATGACTCTGTTATTAATTAAGAACATTGCCATAACATCTTGTCTTTTAAAATGTATGTGAGGATATTTACAATATTCCAGAAAACTGAATCTGAACCATAATTCTCTGTGACTTATCAAAAGCTATCAGGGCCTTTAAAAGTATGGTAAAAATCTCCCGATGATGAAAGATTCACAAGACATTCACGTGTGAAGCGGGTTCCTAGCATCCAGAAAATGGCAACAGTGGCCTTTATGTCTAATGCTTTCCTCTCACCCCACCTCCACTCCATTAACCAGTGGAAAAATGTGAGACACATCCTTACCAGAACTTCTTGTCTCTGCATTTGGGGACAAAGCAAGACCGAAGGTCCCAGTTTCTCAAAAAGAAAGCTAAGCAGCCTGTCAACAAGCTAGCAGCATTGTTTTTCAGTTCCCAAAGCTTATAAAAAAATAAAGGATTTATGGTACACATGCTAAATGCATCATATTAATTTTTAAAAAGTTACTGACTAGGGAAAATTAGATATAACTCCTTTTTCTGAGGAAGAATTTTATAAAATATCTTAGTGGTGTGAGTGTTGATATATTCACTTGTGCAAAAATGGGCCCAATTCTTAAAAGTACCCACTGCTACTGACTCAGGGCTTTTATATTACCCTCCATCCCTAAATCTGGGATCAAATCATTTTCATACAAGTTCTTCCCTCACTCCCTCTGCACTCTCTCTTCTCCCACGACCAGCCCACCTCATCCATGCCCCTGGAAAAGCAAGAGTCAAGGGAGAAGGGTGAAAGAGGATATTTTTAAGTTGATTAAACTTGGTCAGGAAAGGTAAAAGAGGTATCACCCTGTATATGTGGGTACTCTCCTCTGCAAAAAACTGTTATGTCCTCTTCTCCCCCTAGGTAAAAGAGGAAAGTGGGATTTTGAGAGGGAAAATGTGTTTGGCTCAAAATATTACACAAAATGGAACTGAGATAATTTTGAACATAGTGACGTAAGCTGGCCAGAGAAATGTCTTCATTTCAAGTATTGCCAAATTTTGTCAAAGTCGAGGTAAAGTAACTAAATTTCTAAGCCATTTGTTCACTTGTCAATCCATTCCTTTGTTCATCAGTTAGGCAGTCATATGTCAAATATCTACTGAGTACTTACTACGTGGCAGGAAGTTCCGGGCATTAGGGATATAGCAGTGAAACAAGACACACAAAGTCCCAACTCTCACAGAACTTACACTTGGAGGGAGGCCCGGTTCAGGGAGTCAGAGAACAAACATACAGACTCATAGATAAATGAGATAATCTTTCAGACTGTGATACATATTATGAAGAAAACTGAGGAGGGTTATGGATGGAGATGCCTAGGGTGAGGGACGGGGGCTGGTCAGCAGAGGAGGTACCTTCTGAGCTGACATCTGGATGACAGCAGGGGGCCAGCTAGGTAAGGATGCAGCAGGGAAGAGAACCCAGGTGGAGGGGTGGGAAACTCTCGCGTCCTGAGGAGGGTGACGGCTCCATGTGAGCCTGGAACAGGAAGCAGGCCAGTGTGGATGAAGCTGAGGGAGCCACAGGCAGAGCCATGGGAAGTAAGGGCTGGGAGAGCAGCCACAGAGGCAGCTGGGCTCCTGCGAGCCAGGATCAGCAGCGTGGACTTTGCTCTAAGTGCGATGGGATCCCATTAGAGGGTTTTAGACAGGAGTGGTAGTGTGATCTGATCTGTGCATTTTAAATATTACTTTGCATTCAGTGCAATCCCTATCAAACTACCAATGGCATTTTTCACAGAACTAGAACAAAAAATTTCACAATTTGTATGGAAACACAAAAGACCCTGAATAGCCAAAGCAATCTTGACAAAGAAAAATGGAGCTGGTGGAATCAGGCCCCTGGACTTCAGACTATACTACAAAGCTACAGTAATCAAGACAGTATGGTACTGGCACAAAAACAGAAATATAGGTCAATGGAACAGGATAGAAAGCCCAGAGATAAACCCACGCACATATGGTCACCTTATCCTTGATAAAGGAGGCAAGAATATACAATGGAGAAAAGACAGCCTCTTCAATAAGTGGTACTGGGAAAACTGGACAGATACAAGTAAAAGAATGAAATTAGAACACTCCTTAACACCAAAAATAAACTCAAAATGAATTAAACACCTAAATGTAAGGCCAGACACTATAAAACTCTTAGAGGAAAACACAGGCAGAACACTCTATGACATAAATCACAGCAAGGTCCTCTTGGACCCACCTCCTAGAGAAATGGAAATAAAAACAAAAATAAACAAATGGGACCTAATGAAACTTAAAAGCTTTTGCACAGCAAAGGAAAACATAAACAAGACAAAAAGACAATCCTCAAAATGGGAGAAAATATTTGCAAATGAAGCAACTGACAAAGGATTAATCTCCAAAATTTACAAGCAGCCCATGCAGCTCAATATCAAAAAAACAAACAACCCAATCCAAAAGTGGGCAGAAGACCTAAATAGACATTTCTCCAAAGAAGATATACAGACTGCCAACAAACACATGAAAGGATGCTCAACATTATTAATCATTAGAGAAATGCAAATCAAAACTACAATGAGCTATCATCACACACCAGTCAGAATGGCCATCATCAAAAAATCTACAAACAATAAATGCTGGAGAGGGTGTGGAGAAAAGGGAACCCTCTTGCACTGTTGGTGGGAATGTAAACTGATACAGCCACTATGGAGAACAGTATGGAGGTTCCTTAAAAAACTAAAAATAGAACTACCCTATGACCCAGCAATCCCACTAATGGGCATATACCGTGAGAAAACCATAATTCAAAAAGAGTCATGTACCACAATGTTCATTGCAGCTCTATTTACAATAGCCAGGACATGGAAGCAATCTAAGTGTCCATCGACAGATGAATGGATAAAGAAGATGTGGCACATATATACAATGGAATATTACTCAGCCATAAAAGGAAACGAAATTGAGTTATTTGTAGTGAGGTGGATGGACCTAGCGTCTGTTATACAGAGTGAAGTCAGAAAGAGAAAAACAAATACCGTAACACATATATATGGAATCTAAAAAAAAAAAAAAAATCGTTCTGAAGAATGTAGGGGCAGGACAGGAATAAAGACACAGACGTAGAGAATGGACTTGAGGGCACGGGGAGGGGAAGGGTAAACTGGGATAAAGTGAGAGAGTGGCATGGACATATATACACTACCAAATGTAAAAGAGCTAGCTAGTGGGAAGCAGCCGCATAGCACAGGGAGATCAGCTCGGTGCTTTGTGACCACCTAGAGGGGTGGGATAGGGAGGGTGGGAGGGAAACCCAAGAGGGAGGGGATATGGGGACATATGTATATGTAGAGCTGATTCACTTTGTTATAAAGCAGAAACTAACACACCACTGTAAAGCAATTATACTCCAATAAAGATGTTAAAAAAAAAAGCTACCAAAAAAAAAAAATCGTAAAAAAAAATATTACTTTGGCTGATGCGTGGAGAATGGTCAGTTCCGAGGCCATTTTACACAGATGTCCAGTAGAACTGAGTCCCAGTTACACAAATTCTTAACCTGCTCTTTAAAATACCCTTTCTGGGGGGTGCTTCACTCTCCTTGCCTTCACTCCTGTTTCCTAAAATTATGAAATAAACTATCATATCCGAGTCATTGTCTCAAGTTTTACTTTTGGAAGAACCAAACTAGGACACTATATAATGCACCTCCAAACAGCTCAGTACTCACATGAGCTCCCTTCCACAGTGGAGCAGAGTTTCCCAACCACTATCCTGGTGATCAATCCAGGAGTGAAAGGAGAGTGGACAGAAAATCACATGCAGGAGGAACTCTTAAATCATG